>NW_026280373.1:0-131176 GCF_023373465.1 Oncorhynchus keta | reverse complement strand
CCTGCCTTCTCTCCTCTCCCCTTCTCGCCTGTCTGCTTCTTTTGCATCAGTGGTGCAGGGAATTACTTATTTGTTTCTCGCTGTTAACTTGACGCTGGCAGCTTCATCTTTGAGCCTTGTATCCTGATGAACCGTTGTATCGATCCAAGTTCCTTCTCTCTTACAATCTATCTCATTGTAGTACTACTTGACAGTCCCTGTCGTGACAAACACATTCCCACACACACACACTCACCCACACACTCACACATACACAATGACACCCTATTCCCTATGTAGTGCACTACTTTTCACCAGGGCCCATAGGGACGCAGCCAGGGACTGTCTAAAGCACTCAGAATGAATGGGGCTCAAGGGTGGGGTTTCACTGACTGCTGAATGATGTGGTTAAGTACATGGCCACCGGCAGTTACCTAAGCCAATGACATTACCACTAGCATTTTACTGTGCCGTTGTCAGATCTCTGTGTGGAGAAAGAGACATCGAGTGACTAGAGGGCTGCTCACATAGATTTTTAACTCAGGACATGTACATGACTGTAAGCAGACATAGTACATGCGTGTACACACACACAAAAAAGACTCATCACAATTTGTATACTTTTATTTATTTTTATTTATATAAAATGGACAATAACCTACTTTTATCAAACTTACTATACTTAACAATTTGCTATCCTATCTTATCTTGCTACTACTTCTACTAAATAAATCAGAGATTCACAGGAAGCCCATCTCTGTAGCCAACTCCAACACCCCTGGAATGGCTTCCAGCTTCTACATCAGTAAAAAGGTTGCCAGAGCTCACACACTGCTCGTATAACTCAGTCCTCACTCTCAACTAGGGCTGTCATGGCTATTAGGCTTCTTTCTCCAAGCTCTGATGCTGCTGCTTGCTGGTCATTAGTAACCTACCAAACTTGCTAATTGCCTGGTACTCAGCACTCTATTGTCCCTCTAATCACTCTGACATCAATGCAAATGTAATCGAAAATCTAATCAAATACTTTCTAATCAAATACTTTCATGAGAGCCCATGAGCTCATGATGCGCAACATTTCTATAGGCTATGCAATTGCGTGAGAAAACAGTGATGGCCTCTATTAAAAAGATGAGCATCCCATCAGCTTTCAATAGGCTAGGCATACTATATTTATTTCTCAACTTTCCTAATATTAAGCATATTGCTACGCTTTACAACAGGAGTATAGCCTACCTGGCTGGCATGAAAATGAACCACAGGAAAAGCGTCCTCCATTAACTATTTAAGTGCATAGGTGACATGTATTTTCATGTCATGGTCCATTCTAAATCAAAACAAATTTCACACATAATATTTAGTATATGTAAAGACAAGATTCAATCAAGAATAGTCTGATGGGTGACAATATTAGCCTGTCACTTGTGAATGATATATTATCACTTGTGAATGGTTCCCAGATTGTGTGCAGTAAGGCAAAAAACAACGCATGCCTCTTTTTGTTGCATACCGGTAGTCGCATGCCTCATGTAGCCTAGCCCATAGGCCTATATGTTTTGATAAGGTTTGTATCACAACTAAAGTGGCCAAATAGCTTCTTAAAATGAAGCACATGAATCCGCTTTACAACAGGTGTAGAGCCTAAATGGCATACATATGCAGCGCGTGAATTTAAAGTTTAGCGAATACATTTTTCACCATAAAATTACACCTTTATAATAAAAGCATTACATGCATAGTCACATTTGCGGTCACTTTTGAGAATGGTGTTTCCCTCTAATTGATTGCATTTTGGAACATTTGCACTTATATTACATTTACATTTAAGTCATTTAGCAGACGCTCTTATCCAGAGCGACTTACAAATTGGTGCATACACCTTATGACATCCATATCCTACTGCCATGTGTGCATTGCTGCACTTCTAATGTGAAGAAACACTTTAAGCTCAACGTTCTGATCTGTTGCGTCAGCCTCATTGCTTAAAAAATCATTTTGGATGCTAGTGGTTGTATTCATTTGGGATCTATCACATCCCACAACTGTCCCAGACTATGTTTGTAGTATTTATTTCTTGCACAGAATAGAATAGGTCAACATTTGTACTATGGGGGATAGTAGATTGATATAGGCAGCTTATGTCAATATACTATACCCCATAGTAAAACAGTTGATAGGCTTTTGCTGTTCGTTAGGCATACTCAAATTGCTGTCTGACGAAAAGTAAATGTGTTCTTCCAATTTTTAATTTAGCCTTTATTTAACTAGGCAAGTCAGTTAAGAACAAATTCTTATTTTCAATGACAGCCTAGGAACAGTGTGTTAACTGCCTTGTTCAGGGGCAGAACGACAGATTTTTATCTTGTCAGCTCGCGGATTTGATCTTGCAACCTTTTGGTTACTAGTCCAATGCTCTAACCACCAGGCTACTTGCCAATATGCACCTCGGAATTGGATAAGGAAAAGCGCAGTTGTGTCCCCGGTGTGTCTGTCTTGATTTGTAGCCTGTGAGAAAGACCCGATCAGGTGACCAGCATTGACTAATATGAATTGAGCTATCTGAGAGAGAGATTTGAGTGAGAGGTGCTTCGGAGCACGCAGCCGGGAGAAGGGAATTATAATGATTTTATTCAATCCAAGGGCACAAATGTATTTTTTAAATGTGCATGAGAGACTGATGAAGTGTGTACAGACAGTGCAAATAACAAAGCAGACATCATGCCTTTCATGCAACTTTTCATGCAGCCTTAGAATGTATTAAAAATCAAAACATATAGCCCAAAGTTTGTATCACTAAAGTTGCATAACTTACTCTATATTAATCATATAGGAGGATCTGTTTTTTAGTCAACCGCTTAACACAGAATAGCCGCATGTGCATCACTCCCTCAAATCGTTTGGACAAAATATACCTTTTATTTTATACAGCTATGTTCAAATGTATTCTTCATACTATAAAATAATATAAAATAATGCCACGGAATTCTAAGTAAATCTGCTAAATGAACTAGGGTAGCCCACATCCATTTGACATAGCCAGATCAGGACCAGAGCCAGATGACAACTCAGAGTATGCTCTTCTGTTCTTCTGAAATAGACTACATTTTCATATCATGTTCCTTTAGACCTGTCTAAAATAAATAACAGATTTATTGTGATGGTGTAGGCTATATTACATGGATTTATTGTGATGGTGTAGGCTATATTACATGGATTTATTGTGATGGTGTAGGCTATATTACATGGATTTATTGTGATGGTGTAGGCTATATTACATGGATTTATTGTGATGGTGTAGGCTATATTACATGGATTTATTGTGATGGTGTAGGCTATATTACATGGATTTATTGTGATGGTGTAGGCTATATTACATGGATTTATTGTGATGGTGTAGGCTATATTACATGGATTTATTGTGATGGTGTAGGCTATATTACATGGATTTATTGTGATGGTGTAGGCTATATTACATGGATTTATTGTGATGGTGTAGGCTATATTACATGGATTTATTGTGATGGTGTAGGCTATATTACATGGATTTATTGTGATGGTGTAGGCTATATTACATGGATTTATTGTGATGGTGTAGGCTATATTACATGGATTTATTGTGATGGTGTAGGCTATATTACATGGATTTATTGTGAAGGTGTAGGCTATATTACATGGATTTATTGTGATGGTGTAGGCTATATTACATGGATTTATTGTGATGGTGTAGGCTATATTACATGGATTTATTGTGATGGTGTAGGCTATATTACATGGATTTATTACATGGATTTATTGTGATGGTGTAGACTATATTACATGGATTTATTGTGAAGGTGTAGGCTATATTACATGGATTTATTGTGAAGGTGTAGGCTATATTACATGGATTTATTGTGATGGTGTAGGCTATAGAACATGGATTTATTGTGATGGTGTAGGCTATAGAACATGGATTTATTGTGATGGTGTAGGCTATATTACATGGATTTATTGTGATGGTGTAGGCTATATTACATGGATTTATTAGACTTTTTCAAATGTAGATGTTCCAAAGGTCTGTATCAGTGGCTTGTAGGCTACGTGTGGAAGCCAATAGATGCTAAATGGGTTTATGTTAATTAACGGTCAATTACCGTGAGATCGGCAGGTATTTGCTTGACAAGCACCGGTTGACAAAATGTCATGACCGCCACAGCCTTCCTATGACTCTTAACATTGATGACGATAGAATCTGATGGTCTTGCAGGAAGATGCTGATGTCCCTGTGCTGGTCCACTCCAGACGGATCACATCGCTGGCTTTAGAAGCTCATTGATTAGAGATGGTCCACTCCAGACGGATCACATCGCTGGCTTTAGAAGCTCATTGATTAGAGATGGTCCACTCCAGACGGATCACATCGCTGGCTTTAGAAGCTCATTGATTAGATCACAGACGGATCACATCGCTGGCTTTAGAAGCTCATTGATTAGAGATGGTCCACTCCAGACGGATCACATCGCTGGCTTTATAAGCTCATTGATTAGAGATGGTCCACTCCAGACGGATCACATCGCTGGCTTTAGAAGCTCATTGATTAGAGATGGTCCACTCCAGACGGATCACATCGCTGGCTTTAGAAGCTCATTGATTAGAGATGGTCCACTCCAGACGGATCACATCGCTGGCTTTAGAAGCTCATTGATTAGAGATGGTCCACTCCAGACGGATCACATCGCTGGCTTTAGAAGCTCATTGATTAGAGATGGTCCACTCCAGACGGATCACATCGCTGGCTTTAGAAGCTCATTGATTAGAGATGGTCCACTCCAGACGGATCACATCGCTGGCTTTAGAAGCTCATTGATTAGAGATGGTCCACTCCAGACGGATCACATCGCTGGCCCACTCCAGACAGATCACATCGCTGGCTTTAGAAGCTCATTGATTAGAGATGGTCCACTCCAGACGGATCACATCGCTGGCTTTAGAAGCTCATTGATTAGAGATGGTCCACTCCAGACAGATCACATCGCTGGCTTTAGAAGCTCATTGATTAGAGATGGTCCACTCCAGACGGATCACATCGCTGGCTTTAGAAGCTCATTGATTAGAGATGGTCCACTCCAGACGGATCACATCGCTGGCTTTAGAAGCTCATTGATTAGAGATGGTCCACTCCAGACGGATCACATCGCTGGCTTTAGAAGCTCATTGATTAGAGATGGCCCACTCCAGGCGGATCACATCGCTGGCTTTAGAAGCTCATTGATTAGAGATGGTCCACTCCAGACGGATCACATCGCTGGCTTTAGAAGCTCATTGATTAGAGATGGCCCACTCCAGGCGGATCACATCGCTGGCTTTAGAAGCTCATTGATTAGAGATGGTCCACTCCAGACAGATCACATCGCTGGCTTTAGAAGCTCATTGATTAGAGATGGTCCACTCCAGACGGATCACATCGCTGGCTTTAGAAGCTCATTGATTAGAGATGGCCCACTCCAGGCGGATCACATCGCTGGCTTTAGAAGCTCATTGATTAGAGATGGTCCACTCCAGACGGATCACATCGCTGGCTTTAGAAGCTCATTGATTAGAGATGGTCCACTCCAGGCGGATCACATCGCTGGCTTTAGAAGCTCATTGATTAGAGATGGTCCACTCCAGACGGATCACATCGCTGGCTTTAGAAGCTCATTGATTAGAGATGGTCCACTCCAGACGGATCACATCGCTGGCTTTAGAAGCTCATTGATTAGAGATGGCCCACTCCAGACGGATCACATCGCTGGCTTTAGAAGCTCATTGATTAGAGATGGCCCACTCCAGATAGTAAGTTTATGTCTAGTCTTGCGGTTGTTGCCACCAAAAGTGAGTTCCACATCAACACGGGTGCCTTCCAACCGAACATTCTAATATCCATCATTCTATTAAAGTTGCTCTTTTCAATTGGAATGTCATCATATTCCAGTGTAATTGTGGTCTTATGAAAGAATCAGACATTGTGTTTCAAATCAACACTGTTGCTCTAATCAACCAAACATTCTAAAATTAAACATTCTTCAACTTCAACTTTGGTTGATTTTGTATTGCAGAATTGCCATGACAATGAAAAATATTGAAATCAATGGATGTACTGTGCATCATGTAAAATCAGTTTTATTGAACACAACACGCAAATAAACTAATTACCCAGATATTTGTGATATGCAATCTGTTTCTGTGCTTTATTATAGAATTATAAAACATACATGAACACACATAGACGTGCGCTCACACCGACTCTCTCTCACACACACACACACACACACACACACACACACACACACACACACACACACACACACACACACACACACACACACATATACACACACACACACACTCTCTCTCACCATTTTTTATTTCAACCTTTGAACAAATGAAAGCCATTTTGAGTGATACTTAATTAAAATGTAAATGTTACCGCCCAGTGAGAAAAAGCAGTTTCTCATTATAGAGAATAGATAGGCTATTAGGATGAACCTCGGTGCTGCACTTATATCCTTTGTGTCTCATCAAACCATTGACTGAGGTGGCCTGAGGCCAGAGAGGAGAGGGAGAGACACAGACATGGAGAGAGCAGAAACGAGCAAGCAAGGAGGATGCAGTGTGTGTGTGGGGGGGAGATTTCCTTGAGGTACAGGCTGTTCATTCCCCTTTCAAATTGGTGGTGTGTTTAATAGCCTGATACACACACCTCACTAATACATTGTTTGTTAGACTATTCTGCCCATAGTGGGTGAAAACGTGCTTAGGTGATGACATACAATACATTTTACCAAGACAAATGGGACTCTTCATGTTCTGAATGGTTCAGTGGGGTCTTTCTCCAGCATATCATTAACATTATACCCAAAAAGTAGGATTTCGGAACCTAATACATCCGATAATAAACACCAGGCTCTGTCGCTCTGAGTGGTGCTGCGTTATCGCCAACATTTTTGAGGATTTTACATTTAGTGGCCATCATCTTCCAAGTTGTTTCCACTGGTTGCAAAATTAGCATGATATGTGCTGAATTCAGTTTAAAAGGATTTGGAGGAAAAAAAGCTTGGGGTAGGTTCAGTGCTCTGTTGACATTTCACAGAGATATGCTTGTTTTTGTGAAAAAGAAACTTCACAGTAACTTGAACAGCATACATGAAAATACTACAGTGAACAAAAATATAAACTCGACATGCAACCATTTCAAAGATTTTACTGAGTTACAGTTCAAAAGGAAATCAGTCAATTGAAGTACATTAAATAGGCCATAATATAATGATTTCACATGACTGGGAATACAGATATGCATCTGTTGGTCACAGGTACCTTAAAAAAAGGTAGGGGTGTGGATCAGAAAACCAGTCAGTATCTGGTGTGACCACCATTTGCCTCATGCAGCTCAACACTTCTCCTTCGCATAGAGTTGATCAGGCTGTTGATTGTGACCTGTGGAATGTTGTCCCACTCCTCTTCAATGGTTGTGCTAAGTTGCTGGATATTGGTGGGAACTGGAACACACTGTCGTACACGTCTATCCAGAGCATCCCAAACAGGCCCAATGGGGAACATGTCTGGGCTGTTTTTGTGTACAGATCCTTGTGACATGGGACTGTGCATTATCATGCTGAAACATCAGGTGATTGTGGTGGATGAATGGCACGACAATGGGCCTCAGGATCTCTTCATGGTATCTCTGTGCATTCAAATTGCAGAAATGCAATTGTGTTCGTTGTCTGTTGCTTATGCAACACATAACTTAACCCCACCACCACCATGGGGCACTCTGTCCACAATGTTGACATCAGCAAACTAGGATTCATCCATGAAGAGCACACTTCTCCAGCATGCCAGTGGCCATCGGAGGTGAGTATTTGTCTACTGAAGTCGGTTACAATGCTGAACTGCAGTTAGGTTAAGACTGGACGAACAACGAGCATGCATAGAAGCTTCCCTAAGACCCCAGGTGGTGAGGGTAGGCAACAACATCTCCACCCCGCTGATCCTCAACACTGGGGCCCCACAAGGGTGCGTTCTGAGCCCTCTCCTGTACTCCCTGTTCACCCACGACTGCGTGGCCACGCACGCCTCCAACTCAATCATCAAGTTTGCGGACGACACAACAGTGGTAGGCTTGATTACCAACAACGACGAGACGGCCTACAGGGAGGAGGTGAGGGCCCTCGGAGTGTGGTGTCAGGAAAATAACCTCACACTCAACGTCAACAAAACTAAGGAGATGATTGTGGATTTCAGGAAACAGCAGAGGGAACACCCCCCTATCCACATCGATGGAACAGTACTGGAGAGGGTAGTAAGTTTTAAGTTCCTCAGCGTACACATCACAGACAAACTGAATTGGTCCACCCACACATACAGGATCGTGAAGAAGGCGCAGCAGCGCCTCTTCAACCTCAGGAGGCTGAAGAAATTTGGCTTGTCACCAAAAGCACTCACAAACTTCTACAGATGCACAATCGAGAGCATCCTGGCGGGCTGTATCACCGCCTGGTACGGCAACTGCTCCGCCCACAACCGTAAGGCTCTCCAGAGGGTAGTGAGGTTTGCACAACGCATCACCGGGGCAAACTACCTGCCCTCCAGGACACCTACACCATCCGATGTTACAGGAAGGCCATAAAGATCATCAAGGACAACAACCACCCGAGCCACTGCCTGTTCACCCCGCTATCAAGGCAAGGTCAGTACAGGTGCATCAAAGCTGGGACCGAGAGACTGAAAAACAGCTTCTATCTCAAGGCCATCAGACTGTTAAACAGCCACCACTAACATTGAGTGGCTGCTGCCAACACACTGACTCAACTCCAGCCACTTTAATAATGAATTGATGGGAAATGATGTAAAATATATCACTAGCCACTTTAAACAATGCTACCTAATATAATGTTTACATACTCTACATTATTCATGTCATATGTATACGTATATACTGTACTCTATATCATCTACTGCATCTTTATGTAATACATGTATCACTTTAACTATGCCACTTTGTTTACATACTCATCTCATATGTATATACTGTACTCGATACCATCTACTGTAGAGCCTATGCTGCTCTGTACCATCACTCATTCATATATCTTTATGTACATATTCTTTATCCCCTTACACTGTGTATAAGACAGTAGTTTTGGAATTGTTAGTTAGATTACTTGTTGGTTATTACTGCATTGTCGGAACTAGAAGCACAAGCATTTCGCTACACTCGCATTAACATCTGCTAACCATGTGTATGTGACAAATAAAATTTGATTTGATTTGAAGACCATTTCTGACTATTTTTGCAGAAATTATTCAGTTGTGCAAACCCACAGTTTCATCAGCTGTTCAGGTGGCTGGTCTCAGATGATCCCACAGGTGAAGATGCTGGATGTGGAGGTCCTGGGCTGGTGTGGTTACCTGTGGTCTGCGGTTGTGATGCCGGTTGGACGTACTGCAAAATTCTCTACAACGACGTTGGAGGTGGCTAATCATAGAGAAATTAACATTAAATTATCTGGCAACAGCTCTGGTGGACATTCCTGCAGTCAGCATGTCAATTGCACACTCCCTCAAAACTTGAGACAGCTGTGGCATGGTGTTGTGTGATAAAACTGCACATTTTAGAGTGGTCTTTTATTGTTCCCAGCACAAGATCAGCTTCTTGATATGCCACACCTGTCTGGTGGAAGGATTATCTTGGCAAAGGAGACATGATCATAAAAAAACTACTGTAAAATGACAGTGAAAATAACAGTAGCAAGGCTACTTAGGATCTGAGGACCCATGACAAATCGTTTCAGTCTCATGAGGGGGAATAGGTTTTGTCGTGCCCTCTTCACGACTGTCTTGGTGTGTTTGGACTATTCTAGTTCGTTGGTGATGTGGACACCAAGGAACTTGAAGCTCTCACAGGAGTGATGGTTGCTGATAATGGGCCTCTGTACGCCTATGTAGATGTTTCATTAAAAATCTGACATTTCCAGCTACAATAGTCATTTACAACATTAACAAAGTCTACACTGTATTTCTGATCAATTTTATTTTATTTTAATGGACAAAAAGGGTGTTTTTCTTTCAAAAACAAGAACATTTCTAAGTGACCCCAAACTTTTGAATGGTAGTGTACATATTTTTGACATAGAAGTTTACATAATGGTTATGGCTCTAGATGAAAAGCTGTTTCAGGTATTTGAAAAATGAACATTTCGCTTACCACCCCCCCGGCCATCCTCCCTCACTTTGTGCCCCCTCAGGTTTTGGGGTGCATGACGCCCTTGGTGGCCAGTTTCTGCTCTGCTTGCTTGTACAACTCAGAGAAAGAGCACAACACGTCCTAACAGCAGCGGCCAAACAAACCCAACTGTTCTGAGGCGTCAGGATCGTTCTGAAGCACACATATGCACACATTCTTTTCACATAAAAGGCACTTTTCTTCTACCTTTTGCAGCATGTGTGTTGAGTCTCTGTCACTGTCATCTATCTCTGTGTTCTGTTTCCTTCAGGATTGAAGACCTACCTGATCTCAGGGAGAAAGGTGGAGCCGTGCTACTGTAGCTGTTCCCAGCTGGGCCTGGTTGGCCTGGAGCCTGGGGGGGACACCCGCTGTCCCACACCCCGTGCCCACACCCCAGATGGAGCCCCCAGAGCCCCCTCAGCCTGTGGCCTACCCCAGAGAGGGGCTCCCGACAGGGCCAAGGTGAGGACATGGTATTCTGCAGGGTAAAGGGGAGATGGGGGTCAGGTGTGTGCTCATTCCCCTCTTTGGTGGTTTTCTCTGTGTAACTTGGATAGACATATTCTTTGGTTGTAATAGCATACTGTACTTTGACTTCATTTAGAAAATGGTCATAGTGTAACACATGTTCAGCTCAGTAGACATGTCTTCAGAACATAATTGTAGGGCGGTGTGTTTTGAGCAGTATGTGACATGAGATCCTGTATTTTAAGCCTTATCCAGAAATTAAAATTACGCAAAAAATATAAGGAATTGTTTGAGGATGGTGTTGGACCATTTGACCTAAAAAGTTCATCAAAGTTTAAATGAAGGTTAAAATCCAAGCATGTTACATAATTGCACAAAACACAGGCCCTAACTTAACAAGATATCTACAGTTGAAGTCGGAGGTTTACATCTTTATCTTTATTTACATCTTATACATTTAAACTCAGTTTTTCACAATTCCTGACATTTAATCCTAGTAAAAATTCCCTGTCTTAGGTCAGTTAGGATCACCACTTTATTTTAAGAATGTGAAATGTATAGTAGAGAGAAGGATTTATTTCAGCTTTTATTTCTTTCATCCCATTCCCAGTGGGTCAGAAGTTTACATACACTCAATTAGTATTTTGTAGCATTGCCTTTAAATTGTTTAACTTTCAAAAACAAAAATGTTTCGGGTAGCCTTCCACAAGCTTCCCACAATAAGTTGGGTGAATTATGGCCCATTCCTCCTGACAGAGCTGGTGTAACTGAGTCAGTGTTTTAGGCCTCCTTGCTCGCACACGCTTTTTCAGTTCTGCCCACAAATCTTCTATAGGATTGAGGTCAGGGCTTTGTGATGGCCACTCCACTACCATGACTTTGTTGTCCTTAAGCCATGTTGCCACAACTTTGGAAGTATGCTTGGGGTCATTGTCCATTTGGAAGACCCATTTGCGACCAAGCTTTAACTTCCTGACTGATGTCTTGAGATGTTGCTTCAATATATCCACATAATTTCCCCTCGTCATGATGCCATCTATTTTGTGAAGTGCACCAGTCCCTCCTGCAGCAAAGCACCCCCACAACATGATGCTGCCACCCAGGTGCTTCACGGTTGGGATGGTGATCTTCGGCTTGCAAGCCTCTCCCTTTTTCCTCCAAACATAACGATGGTCAATATGGCCAAACAGTTCTTTTTTTGTTTCATCAGACCAGAGGACATTTCTCCAAAAAGTATGATCATTGTCCCCATGTGCAGTTGCAAACCGTAGTCTGCCTTTTTTATGGCGGTTTTGGAGCAGTGGCTTCTTCGTTGCTGAGCGTCCTTTCAGGTTATGTCAATATAGGACTCGTTTTACTGTGGATATAGATACTTTTGTACCTGTTTTCTCCAGCATCTTCACGAGGTCCTTTGCTGTTGTTCTGGGATTGATTTAATCTCTAGGAGACAGAACGCCTTGAAATACATCCACAGGTACACCTCCAAATGACTCAATGATGTCAATTAGCCTACCAGAAGCTTCTAAAGCCATGACATCATTTTCTGGAATTTTCCAAGCTGTTTAAAGGCACAGTCAACTTAGTGTATGTGAACTTCTTGTCAGGATTTGGCCTGGGTTGTTCCGGTTTTTGGTCACTATGCCCCCATTGTGCCTTTTGACCTTTTTGTTTTCCCTTGATCCCCATTATTATTTGCACCTGTGCCTCGTTTCCCCTGATTGTATTTAAACCCTTTGTTTTCCTCTGTTCTGTGCTCTGTGTTTGTATGTTAGCACCCAGCCCTAGTTCTCTGAGAACTCTTGTTGATCCCGGTGGACTCTCTTGTGGAATTTTTTTTTTTGTTCTTGTTTTTGTTTGTTTGTTTGTTTGTTTTTTGAGTATCTTTTGAGGCTTTTTGTGCTATACCTTCCACCTTGTGGATTTACCTTTTTTGTCTTGGAGGATTACCTTTGTTCTTGTAGGATTCCTTTTGAGGTTGTGGAGTTACATGTTTTCCTGAAGAACTTCACTTTTTACTTCATTAAATACACCGTCTCAAGTACTGCTGTGTCTGCCTCATCTTCTGGGTTCTGCCGACTATTCGTGGCTCAGTTGGTTAAGTGACTGTTTCTCACTCCGGAGACCTGGGTTCGTAACCGGGTCCTGGCACTTCTGTCCCACTGGAATTGTGATACAGTGAATTATAAGTGACATAATCTGTCTGTAAACAATTGTTGGAAAAATGTATTGTATCATGCTCAAAGTAGATGTCCTAACTGACCAAAATGGTAGTTTGTTAACAAGACATTTTTGAAGTGGTTGAAAAACGAGTTTTAATGACTCCAACTTAAATTGTACATTTCCGACCCTTGCTTATCCACAACGCATATAATGTAATATTCACCAACAGAGACAATTCTCTACTCTCTTACTGTTAATTGATAAGTGTAGGAGTGTTGACCTAGGATCAGGTCACCCCTGTCGATATAGTCTTATTCATTATGATCTAAAAGGCAAAACCTGATCCTAGATCAGCAAGCCTACTCTGAATACGGCCCATGTTGACATTAGTATAAATCGGTTTTGGTCCCTATGGTGAGTTTAGTGTCATGATGGATTTAGTGTCATGATGGAGTAATGAGGATCCATATAGAGACAAGATACAATACGTTCAGAACGTATTCAGACCCCTTGATTTTGTTACATTTTGTTACGTCACAGCATTATTCTAAAATTGATTAAATAAAGCATGTTCCTCATCAATCTACATACAATACCCCACAATGACAAAGTGAAAACAGGTTTTTAGAATTTTCTGCAAATGTATTAAAAATTGGAAAACTGATTGCATTTATGTAAATATTCAGGCCTTTTGCTATGAGACTCAAAATTGAGCTCAGTTGCATCCATTTTCCATTGATCATCCTTGAGATGTTTCTACAACTTGATTGGAGGCCGCCTGTGGTAAATTGAATTGATTGGACATGATTTGGAAAGACACACACCTGTGTATATAAAGTCCCACAGTTGACAGTGCATGTCAGAGCAAAAAGCAAGCCATGAGGTTGAAGGAATTGTCCGTAGAGCTTCGAGACAGGATTGTGTTGAGGCACAGCCTCCAAAACATTTCTGCAGCATTGAAGGTCCCCAAGAACACAGTGGCCTCCATCATTTTTAAATGGAAGAAGTTTGGAACCACCAAGACTCTTTCTAGAAGAAGTTTGGAACCACCAAGACTCTTTCTAGAGCTGGCCGCCCAACCAAACAATTGGAGGAGAACGGCCTTGGTCAGGGAAGTGACCACTAACCCTATGGTCTCTCTGACAGAGCTCCAGAGTTCCACTGTGGAGATGAGAGAACCTTCCAGAAGGACAACCATCTCTGCAGCACTCCACCAATCAGGCCTTTATGGTAGAGTGGCCAGACGGAAGCCACTCCTCAGTAAAAAGCACATGACAGCCCGCTTGGAGTTTGCCAAAAGGCACCTAAAGGACTCTCAGACCATGAGAAACAAGATTTTCTGGTCTGATAAAATCAAGATTGAACTCTTTGGCCTGAATGCCAAGCGTCATGTCTAGAGGAAACCTGGCACCATGCCTACGGTGAAGCATTGTGGTGACAGCATCATGCTGTGGGGATGTTTTTCAGCGGCAGGGACTGGGAGACTAGTCACAATCGAGGGAAAGATGAAATGAGCATTATACAGAGAGATCCTTGATGAAAACCTGCTCCAGAGTGCTCAGGACCTCAGACTGGGTCGAAGGTTCACCATCCAACAGCACAACAACACTAAGCACACAGCCAAGATACTGCAGGAGTGGGATCTGCTCTCCATCCAACCTGATAGCGCTTGAGAGGATCTGCAGAGAATATTGGGAGAAACTCCCCAAATACAAGCAGAGCTTGTAGCGTCACACCCAAGAAGACTCGAGGCTGTAATCACTGCTAAAGGTGCTTTAGTTAAGTACTAAATAAAGGGTCTGAATACTTGTTTTAATGTGATATATTCTAGAAACCTGTTTTTGCTTTGTCATTATGGGGTATTGTGTGTAGATTGATGAGGGAAAAAAGCTATTGAATCCATTTTATAATAAGGCTGGAACATAACAAAATGTGGGAAATGTCAAGGGGTCTGAATACTTTCTGACTGTAGCGTATATTTACTCTGCTGCTACACCTATATCCAGTATTCACTACTCTCCTCAGTCATACAGTACGCACACAGACTTGCTTTATAGATACCAATTAGCCCCCACAGTTCCACTGTAATCCTCCCGTACCACCACTACATCTGCCAGTGCTGGTCGTGGGGGTCTTAGGGAAAGGCGGATGAGAAGTGAAGAGGGGAGAGGAGTTTGGCAGGGGGTCTTTAGGGAAAGGCGGATGAGAAGTGAAGAGGGGATGAACTGCTGTGTCCTTGGCATTACATGAGGTAACACACGTGGAGAGATGTTAGAAAGCCCTTCACATGGACTCACACACTTCACTGGTACAAACCCTCACTTCATTGACTCTCTCTCACACACACACACACACACACACACACACACACACACACACACACACACACACACACACACACACACACACACACACACACACACACACACACACACACACACACTTCACTGGTACAAACCCTCACTTCATTGGCTCTCTCTCTCACACACACACACACACACACACTTCACTGGTACACCCTCACTTCATTGGCTCTCTCTCTCATACACACACACACACACACACACACACACACACACACACACACACACACACACACACACACACACACACACACACAATTCACTGGTACAAACCCTCACGTCATTGGCTCTCTCTCTCACACACACACACACACACACACACACACACACACACACACACACACACACACACACACACACACACACACACACACACACACACACACACACACACACACACACACACACACACACACACAATTCACTGGTACAAACCCTCACGTCATTGGCTCTCTCTCACACACACACACACACACACACACATCACTAGGTTGACGCCTCTTTGAATCCGTATCCTTTCTGTGGGCTTCTCATCCCTCTCAAACACTCACTTGTCCTCGGAGCCTGACTTGGCTGAGTGTGTGTGTGTGTTTTTCTCTGTGTATCAGGCTGTGTGTGTCGCCTGAAAGTGAGCCAGTGTTCACAGTATTGTCTGCCTGTCTGTTTTAAGTCTGTAGGTGTATGGGTGCGCACGTATACGCATGTGTGTCTGCATCACGATGTTACCAAGTACCTTGAACAATCCTTTCAGGGCCAGTGCCTAATCATCAGATGAGTGTATATCTGTCTCTGTCCATTCCTTCAGCCTTCCCCAGCCTCTTCTATGTCATCCCTATCTCCACCTCTATCACCATGGCCCTGTCTCTCATCCCTCTCTCCACATCTCCTCCTCTATCACCCTGGCCCTGTCTCTCATCTATCTCTCCACCTCTCCACCTCTCTCATCCCTCTCTCCCCATCTCCTCCTCTATCACCCTGGCCCTGTCTCTCATCCCTCTCTCCACCTCTCCTCCTCTATCACTCTGTCTCTCATCCCTCTCTCCACCTCTCCTTCTCTATCACCCTTTCTCTCATCCCTCTCTCCACCTCTCCTCCTCTATCACCCTGTCTCTCATCCCTCTCTCCACCTCTCTTCCTCTATCACCCTGTCTCTCATCCATCTCTCCACCTCTCCTCTATCACTGGCCTTGTCTCTCATCCCTCTCTCCACCTCTCCTCCTCTCACCCGGGCCCTGTCTCTCATCCCTTTATCCACCTCTCCTCCTCTATCACCATGTCTCTCATCCCTCTCTCCACTTCTCCTCCTCTCACCCGGGCCCTGTCTCTCATCCCTCTCTCCACCTCTCCTCCTCTATCACCCTGTCTCTCATCCCTCTCTCCACTTCTCCTCCTCTATCACCCTGTTTCTCATCCATCTCTCCACCTCTCCTCCTCTATCACTGTCCTTGTCTCTCATCCCTCTCTCCACCTCTCCTCCTCTCAACCGGCCCTGTCTCTCATCCCTCTCTCCACCTCTCCTCCTCTATCACCCTGTTTCTCATCCATCTCTCCACCTCTCCTCCTCTATCACTGTCCTTGTCTCTCATCCCTCTCTCCACCTCTCCTCCTCTCACCCGGGCCCTGTCTCTCATCCCTCTCTCCACCTCGCCTCATCCTGGCCCTGTCTCTCTATAGGGCTGCTATTGTGGTTGGTGTTGTATCCATTTAATCTGATTGTGTATCATTGTGATTCTAATTAGTGGTAAAATGCTGAAGTGCTGAGTTCGTGCTCTCTCTCTCACTCTCGCTTGCTCGATCTCTCTCTTGCTCGATCTCTCTCTTCCTCTCTCTCTCAATGGGTCCATTTATTATAATATTTTGTCTGTTTCTCTCCCTGTCTCACTCTCTCTGCCCTCTCTCTCTCTCTCTCTCTCTGTCCTGTTTCTGCCAAACAGTTTCTCTCATTCATTATTTCAATTTTTCTCCTCCCTCCCTCTACTCAACTCTCTTTATTTCTCTCCGTTATCTCTTCACCCTCAATTGACTCATTCTTTACCTCTCTCTCCTTCCCCACTCTCTCTCCCTCCCTTCCTCTTTCTCTCTAGCTTTCTCGCTTTCCACCCCCCCTCAAATTAAAATTGGAATAGAATAATAGTGAAGACATCAAAACTATTAAATAAATTAGTAAGCAAAAAAGTGTTATATATTTTAGATTTGAGATTCTTCAAAGTAGCCCCCCTTTGCCTTGATGACACTTTGCATTCTCTCAACCAGCTTCACCTGGAATGCTTTTCCTACAGTATTGAAGGAGTTCCCACATATGCTAAGCACTTGTTGGTTGATTTTCCTTCACTCTGCGGTCCAACTCATCCCAAACCATCTCAGTTGGGTTGAGATCGGGTAATTGTGGAGGCCAGGTCATCTGATGCAGCAATCCCTCAGTCTCATTCTTGGTCAAATAGCCCTTACACAGCCTGGAGGTGTGTTGGGTTATTGTCCTGTTGAAAAACAAATGATAGTCCCACTAAGCGCAAACCAGATGGGATGGTGTATCGCTGCCAAATGCTGTGGTAGCCATGCTGGTTAAGTGTACCTTTATTTCTAAATAAATCACTGACAGTTTCACAAGCAAAGCACCATTACACCTACTCCTCCATGCTTCACGGTGGGAACCACACATTCGGAGATCATCCGTTCACCTGCTCTGTATCTCACAAAGACACAGAGGTTGGAACCAAAAACCAAAGGACAGATTTCCACCGGCCTAATGATATTTCCACCGGCCTAATGTCCATTGTTCGTGTTTCTTAGCCCAAGCAAGTCTCTTCTTCTTATTGGTGTCCTAGTGGTTAGTGCGTTGGGCCAGTAACCGAAAGGTTGCTGGATCGAATCCTGAGCTGACAAGGTTGTTCTTCCCCTGAACAAGGCAGTTAACCCACTGTTCCCTGGTAGGCCATCACTGTCAATAAGAATTTGTTCTTAACTGACATGATTTAAGACATGAAGGTCAGTCAATGTGGAAGATTTCAAGAACTTTGAAAGTTTCTTCAAGTGCAGTTACAAAAACCATCAAGCGCTATGATGAAACTGGCTCTCATGAGGACCGCCACAGGAAATGAAGACCCAGAGTTACTTCTGCTGCAGAGGATAGCATTACCCGCCTCAGAAATTGCTTATTTGAGCTGTTCTTGCCATAGTACGGTCTTGTTATTTTACCAAATAGGGGTATCTTCTGTATACCACCTTGTCACAACACAACTGATTGGCTCAAATGCATTAAGAAGGAAATTAATTCCACTAATTCATTAACCAAGCACACCTGTTAATTGAAATGCATTCCAGGTGACTACCTCATGAAGCTAGTTGAGAGAATGTCAACAGTGTGCAAAGCTGTCATCAAGGCAAAGTGTGGCTACTTTGAAGAATCTTAAATCTAAAATATATTTTCATTTGTTAAACACTTTTTTTTGCTTACTACATGATTCCATATGTGTTATTTCATAGTTTTGATGTCTTTATTAATATTCTACAATGTAGAACATAGTAAAAATAAAGAAAAACCCTTGAATGAGTAGGTGTGTCTTTTGACTGGTACTGTATATATATAAACTCAGCAAAAAAAGAAACGTCCTCTCACTGACAACAACTTAAAGTGTAAATATTTGTATTAACATAACAAGATTCAACAACTGAGACATAAACTGAACAAGTTCCACAGATGTGACTAACAGAAATGGAATAATGTGTCCCTGAACAACGGGGGGGTCAAATCAAAAGTAACAGTCAGTATCTGGGGTGGCCACCAGCTGCATTAAATACTGCAGTTCACCTCCTCCTCATGGACTGCACCAGATTTGCCAGTTATTGCTGTGAGATGTTACCCCACTCTTCCACCAAGGCACCTGTAAGTTCCTGGACATTTCTGGGGGGAATGGCCCTAGCCCTCACCCTCCCATCCAACAGGTCCCAGACGTGCTCAGTGGGATTGAGATACGGGCTCTTTGCTCGCCATGGCAGAACACTGACATTCCTGTCTTTCAGGAAATCACACACAGAATGAGCAGCATGGCTGGTGGCATTGTCATGCTGGAGGGATATGTCAGGATGAGCCTGCAGGAAGGGTACCTCATGAGGGAGGAGGATGTCTTCCCTGTAATGCACAGCGTTGCGATTGCCTGCAATGACAACAAGCTCAGTCCGATGATACTGTGACACACCGCCCCAGACCATGACGGACCCTCCACCTCCAAATCGATCCCGCTCCAGAGTACAGGCCTCGGTGTAACACTCATTCCTTCAACGATAAACGCAAATCCGACCATCACCCCTGGTGAGACAAAACCGCGACTCTTCAGAGAATAGCACTTTTTGCCAGTCCTGTCTGGTTCAGCGACGGTGGGTTGGTGCCCATAGGCTACGTTGTTGCCGGTGAAGTCTGGTGAGGACCTGCCTTACAACAGGCCTACAAGCCCTCAGTCCAGCCTCTCAGCCTATTGCCGACAGTCTGAGCCCTGATGAAGGGATTGTACATTCCTGGTGTAACTCTGGCAGTTGTTGTTGCCATCCTGTACCTGTCCCGCAGGTATGCTGTTCAGCTGTACCGATCCTGTGCAGGGTTTTTTTTAGAGTAGAAAGATCTCTTTAGTGTCCTAAGTTTTCATAACTGTGACCTTAATTGCCTACCGTCTGTAAGCTGTTAGTGTCTTAACAACCGTTCCACAGGTGCATGTTCATTAATTGTTTATGGTTCATTGAACAAGCATGGAAAACCGTGTTTAAACCCTTTACGATGAAGATCTGTTATTTGTATTTTTACGAATGATCTTTGAAAGACAGGGTCCTGGAAAAGGGACGTTTCTTGTTTTGCTGACTTTTTATATATCATTGTTAGTAAGGATTGTGCTTTGTTGAGTTTGAACCAAATGTGGGTGTTACCCTTTTTGATCTGCTTTAGTGAAAGGTCCGTTTATACCATATGATCAATCCTCCCGAGTCACTACCCTGTTTTATGTCTTCATGTTTGAATGATGGAAGTAACATTTCCCTATAGCCTGGAGGACATTGAGTATCTATGACACCACGTTTCTAGAATAATTATTATGTCAAGACTTTGCTATCTTTAAGAATATCTGGGTTTGTGGTTTTAAGACCTAAGCTAGAAGAGTACAAGCCCTGGATATAAATACCTATTTAACCGTGAACATATGTTTGCATGTTTGTGAATGAAGAATAATAAAACTGTTTTGTGTTTGCGTGCGTGTGGTTGATGCACCCAATCAATACTTAGGCTAAGCACACTAACCACACACAACACAAGAGTGAATGTGTAAACTACAGTATGAGAATTTGTCAATGCTAGGATTGAAGAAACTGTAAATGATATAAATAGACAAATACCTCTCCTTCTCTCCAGTCTCATTGTCTCTCCTGCAGTGCGGCTGTAGTTCCAAAGGAGGATCAGGTTCTGGAGAAGGGCACGGTGCAGAACGGTTGCCATGACGATCACACGACCAATAGCAGCAAGGTTTGCCTCACTTTACCTCACTCAAGTAAACGTTTGACCTTTGAACCTGGCCGTAACCTTTACTCATCCCAACCTGACTGCACTTAAATCCAGCCCCAGTTCATAAAACCAGGCTTAGTGTTCATCATATTGTATTTCTGAAGTATTTATATCGCCATACTATACATGATGGAATGACGTGAACCTAGCCAAACGGAAATGTCTGATTCATTTGGCTTCACTAACTAAGTCACTAATCACTCTTATCCAAGACCTCAGGTCTAACACTTCTCACTCTCCACTTTCTGTTTCAGCACGCACGCACGCACGCACGCACGCACGCACACACACACACACACACACACACACACACACACACACACACACACACACACACACACACACACACACACACACACACACACACACACAGCTTCTCACTAGCCTCTCTCCTCTCAACTCCCCCAGGACACCTCATCTCTCAAATGTCCCTCCCAGGCCCCCTTAGGCTGCAGCCCTAAGGCCCTGAACGGTCTGCTGAGCCCCAGGCTGGAGGAGCCCCTGACCAACAGCCAGACGTCCCTGTGTGAGATGCTCCAGGAGAAGGAGAAGAAGTGGGGTGGAGGGGCCATGGGGATGGACCACTCTGCTCTCATCCCCCTGCGCTCCAAGAACTTCAGAGAGAGGAGCGACGCTCACTTTGTGGATGTTATCAAAGAGGACAGGTGAGGGGATGGATGGATGTTACACAAACTGATCTGGAACCAGGCTTGATGGCTGTGATGGAGCTTTTGGGGGAGTTGGCAGGACAGCACTAATAGATCTGAGACCAGGCTAAGGGAATCAAAGGATAAGATTCTGAATGCTGAAGGCAGAACTGTTATGTAAGAAGCAGACCCACACGTATCTGGTATCAATGTCTGTTTTGGTACAGTGTGTCTATTTACAATGTGCTTTATAGAACTAGTCTTACAGAGATTCCCTTCCTTTCCCTAAAATCCCCAGTTTTATAGAAATATGGGTTGGAGGATCTGGATTTCCTGCTTATTCCCCCTGATTCTGGGAATTCTCCAACTGGGATAAAGAAATATATATATACACTGCTCAAAAAAATAAAGGGAACACTTAAACAACACAATGTAACTCCAAGTCAATCACACTTCTGTGAAATCAAACTGTCCACTTAGGAAGCAACACTGATTGACAATAAAGGTAACATGCTGTTGTGCAAATGGAATAGACAACAGGTGGAAATTATAGGCAATTAGCAAGAAACCCCCAATAAAGGAGTGGTTCTGCAGGTGGTGACCAGACCACTTCTCAGTTCATATGCTTCCTGGCTGATGTTTTGGTCACTTTTGAATGCTGGTGGTGCTTTCACTCTAGTGGTAGCATGAGACGGAGTCTACAACCCACACAAGTATCTCAGGTAGGGCAGCTCATCCAGGATGGCACATCAATGCGAGCTGTGGCAAGAAGGTTTGCTGTGTCTGTCAGCGTAGTGTCCAGAGCATGGAGGCGCTACCAGGAGACAGGCCAGTACATCAGGAGACGTGGAGGAGTCCGTAGGAGGGCAACAACCCAGCAGCAGGACCGCTACCTCCGCCTTTGTGCAAGGAGGAGCAGGAGGAGCACTGCCAGAGCCCTGCAAAATGACCTCCAGCAGGCCACAAATGTGCATGTGTCTGCTCAAACGGTCAGAAACAGACTCCATGAGGGTGGTATGAGGGCCCGACGTCCACAGGTGGGGGTTGTGCTTACAGCCCAACACCGTGCAGGACGTTTGGCATTTGCCAGAGAACACCAAGATTGGCAAATTCGCCACTGGCGCCCTGTGCTCTTCACAGATGAAAGCAGGCTCACACTGAGCACATGTGACAGACGTGACAGTCTGGAGACGCCGTGGAGAACGTTCTGCTGCCTGCAACATCCTCCAGCATGACCGGCTTGGCGGTGGGTCAGTCATGGTGTGGGGTGGCATTTCTTTGGGGGGCCGCACAGCCCTCAATGTGCTCGCCAGAGGTAGCCTGACTGCTATTCGGTACCGAGATGAGATCCTCAGACCCCTTGTGAGACTATATGCTGGTGCGGTTGGCCCTGGGTTCCTCCTAATGCAAGACAATGCTAGACCTCATGTGGCTGGAGTGTGTCAGCAGTTCCTGCAAGAGGAAGGCATTGATGATATGGACTGGCCCGCCCGTTCCCCAGACCTGAATCCAATTGAGCACATCTGGGACATGATGTCTCGCTCCATCCACCAACGCCACGTTGCACCAGACTGTCCAGGAGTTGGCGGATGCTTTAGTCCAGGTCTGGGAGGAGATCCCTCAGGAGACCATCCGCCACCTCATCAGGAGCATGCCCATGCGTTGTAGGGAGGTCATACAGGCACGTGGAGGCCACACACACTACTGAGCCTCATTTTGACTTGTTTTAAGGACATTACATCAAAGTTGGATCCGCCTGTAGTGTGGTTTTCCACTTTAATTTTGAGTGTGACTCCAAATCCAGACCTCCATGGGTTGATAAATTTGATTTCCATTGATAATTTTTGTGTGATTTTGTTGTCAGCACATTCAACTATGTAAAGAAAAAAGTATTTAATAAGAATATTTAATTCATTCAGATCTAAGATGTGTTATTTTAGTGTTCCCTTAATTTTTTTGAACAGTGTATATAATCTTTTTTTAATGTTTTGAGAAAGTTACTGGAATGTTGCAATCCTATATACAACACACTGCGGTATGATCTGCTCCGTGCTATTTTGTTTGTAGTGATCCTTATGCTTCTGCCCACTGAATAAGCCCCTGGGCCCCTGGGTCAGGCACCAAATGGAAGAAAACATACATGATATATTTGATGGACTATCTGGACTTGTCCAGTAAGAAAAGCTCATTTTCATTTTCCATTGCAAAATGTTTGGTGCCTTATGAACACGGACGGCCCTGGTGGTATGATAGGTTGGTGTAACTCTCTCCCCGACAAGTCTGTCTTCTCTATACTGACTGACATCTGTTGATCTGCCCATCTCCCAGTCTGATGAAGGACTACTTTTTCAAGCCTCCCATCAACAAGCTGAGCCACACCTTCCTGGACAGAACCCTGGAGTCTGCCTACAGGACCAGCTACCAGGAAGAGGTGTGTATCCCTCCCTGTCTGTTACTCTGTCTCTTTGTCTGTGTGTGTCTGTCTGTATCTGTATTCCTCTTATCTGTCTTTTTGATGTCCCACTTCCTCTCTGTCTACTAGACTACACCTGGTCTGTCTTTCCTTGTCTGTCCCTCTGTCTCCCTATCCGTTTCACCCTGCCTGTCTAGCTCTTTCTCTCTCTGTGTGTGTGTGTGTGTGTGTGTGTGTGTGTGTGTGTGTGTGTGTGTGTGTGTGTGTGTGTGTGTGTGTGTGTGTGTGTGTGTGTGTCTCTGTGTGTGTGTGTGTGTGTGTGTGTGTGTGTGTGTGTGTGTGTGTGTGTGTGTGTGTGTGTGTGTGTGTGTGTGTGTGTGTGTGTGTGTGTGTGTGTGTGTGTGTGTGTGTGTGTGTGTGTGTGTGTGTGTGTGTGTGTGTGTGTGTGTGTGTGTGTGTGTGTGTGTGTGTGTGTGTGTGTGTGTGTGTGTGTGTGTGTGTGTGTGTGTGTGTGTGTGTGTGTGTGTGTGTGTGTGTGTGTGTGTGTGTGTGTGTGTGTGTGTGTGTGTGTGTGTGTGTGTGTGTGTGTGTGTGTGTGTGTGTGTGTGTGTGTGTGTGTGTGTGTGTGTGTGTGTGTGTGTGTGTGTGTGTGTGTGTGTGTGTGTGTGTGTGTGTGTGTGTGTGTGTGTGTGTGTGTGTGTGTGTGTGTGTGTGTGTGTGTGTGTGTGTGTGTGTGTGTGTGTGTGTGTGTGTGTGTGTGTGTGTGTGTGTGTGTGTGTGTGTGTGTGTGTGTGTGTGTGTGTGTGTGTGTGTGTGTGTGTGTGTGTGTGTGTGTGTGTGTGTGTGTGTGTGTGTGTGTGTGTGTGTGTGTGTGTGTGTGTGTGTGTGTGTGTGTGTGTGTTTACTGAGTAACCTGTAAGCACTGCACTATGTATGGCCTGTCAGGACTGCGGCAAAGACAGGGAAATCACTGCAGGACATCGATAGGAATGTCCTCTTAGCTTGTGATGCCCTCTGCTGGTACAGTGGGGAACTGCATGTTCAACTTCACTTCTGGATAATGTTTCGTTCAGTTTCATACTTATTACTTAATCACAATGAGACAATTGTATTACTGTTTTGTTAAGACTTCCATTCTTCATGCTTCTCTATTCTCTCCCACAACCTTTGTTCTCTCTCTTTTACCCTTTCCAAACCCTCTCGCTCTTTATCTCTTTACACTCTACAACCGGACCCAGGAACCATTCATTGCCATTGTGCCTTTAGTAAGGCACTTAACAGCGGCTAACGCTGTGCTGCTCTCAGCCTTGTGTGTCTTTGTGTGTGTGTGAGGTTGACTATTGTGACAGCAAATCAATCCATTTCTGTTGAAAAATGACAAAGTATCTATTCCCTCCCGTCCCCAGGTGGAGACCCAGGCAGCGGTACAGACCTTTGCCAGCCCTACCTTCAGCTCTTTCCTGGACATGGTCCTGTGTTGCTCAGTGTTTCTGGCCCTCTCCCTGGCCTGCCTCCTCCGGCCCCTGCTCTCCCTCCCTGGGGCCCCCCTGCCTGCCCCGGCCCTCGCCCTGGTTGCCGTGGCCACCCTGCTGGAGGCTCTGGCGCTGGTGCTCTCTATACGGTAAGACGGTTGAGGGAGAGAAGGAGAGGTGGAGAGATGGAGAGGAGGAGGAAAAAGGGGGAAGAAGTTGGGAGGGATGGAAGGAGGAGGGAGAAGAGGGGAAAGGGGGTGGGGGAGGGATATGAGGAGTGGGTTGGAACTGGGGAGGAGGGAGAAGAGGGGAAAGGGGGTGGGGAGAGGGATATGAGGAGTGGGTTGGAACTGGGGAGGAGGGAGAAGAGGGGAAAGGGGGTGGGGAGAGGGATATGAGGAGTGGGTTGGAACTGGGGAGGAGAGGAAGAGGGGAAAGGGGGTGGGGAGAGGGATATGAGGAGTGGGTTGGAACTGGGGAGGAGGGGAAAGGGGGTGGGGAGAGGGATATGAGGAGTAGGTTGGAACTGGGGAGGAGGGAGAAGAGGGGAAAGGGGGTGGGGAGAGGGATATGAGGAGTGGGTTGGAACTGGGGAGGAGAGGAAGAGGGGAAAGGGGGTGGGGAGAGGGATATGAGGAGTGGGTTGGAACTGGGGAGGAGGGGAAAGGGGTGGGGAGAGGGATATGAGGAGTGGGTTGGAACTGGGGAGGAGAGGAAGAGGGGAAAGGGGGTGGGGAGAGGGATATGAACTGGGGAGGAGGGGAAAGGGGGTGGGTTGGAACTGGGGAGGAGGGGAAAGGGGAAAGGGGGTGGGGAGAGGGATATGAGGAGTGGGTTGGAACTGGGGAGGAGAGGAAGAGGGGAAAGGGGGTGGGGAGAGGGATATGAGGAGTGGGTTGGAACTGGGGAGGAGAGGAAGAGGGGAAAGGGGTGGGGAGAGGGATATGAGGAGTGGGTTGGAACTGGGGAGGAGAGGAAGAGGGGGGAAGGGAGTGGGGAGAGGGATATGAGGAGTGGGTTGGAACTGGGGAGGAGAGGAAGGGAGAGAACTAAGTGAGGTGAAGTTTGAAGATGGGGAAAAGGGGAGGCCATTAGCCTGTTTTCAATGGGGTTGGATTGCAGTACATGTACTGTCTATCAGCCCTCTCTGAGCAAACCTTCTCTCCCAGGATGGCCTTCTACCTGGACAGCGTGATGAGCTGCACTAGAACCCTGCTGAGGGCCATCTCTGGCTGGGTCCCCCGTCACCTGATAGGGGCCGTGCTGGTGTCCCTGCCCGCTGTGTCCGTCTTCTCACACGTCACCTGTGACATGCACCTCTCCATACAGGTGAGTGTATTCTGTTCATTTGCCCTGGTCATTTCCTCCAGAGTTTGCTAATGCTAACGATGGTTCCTTCCTGTGTCTCTATCTGTGTCTCCCAGTTCACCATGCTCACCTGCTGTGCAGTGATCATTGCCATCATCCAGTACTGTAACTTCTGCCAGCTGAGCTGCTGGATGCGCTCGGCCATGGCCACGGTGGTGGGACTGGTGCTGTTCGCCCTGCTCTTCAGCCCGCCCTGCAGGTCAGACACCTTATAATGGATTCTATTTTTTAACACATTTATGGCCCTTTTTTGTTGGTCGGAAAGGACCTTAAAGGGGCATCTGCAGTTCAAACAATAACAACACCTGACACCCTGTCACTGTTTTGGTAAACAACTGAGGAACAGAGCTGGAGAAATGTAACCACCCTCAAATTTGTATATTACCCATTTAATCCACTACCAATGCACTCACTGAAGTTCGATAGGATATTGTATACAATATTACCACAATGTCATAATTTAGTATGACTTGTCCTTTGTGCTGACACTGTGTGTAATTTCATTTGTCGTGGACCCGATTAATCTCATCCGACCGTGTCTCGTGTTTTTGTCTCCTCTGTCTTCCAGTTCTGCCAACAGTATGTTATTTTGGTGAGTAGAATGAAGTTATCCATACAACTAAGATTATAAATATATCTCTCACTCCACCTTTCCTTAACTCCTTCCTTCCCTCTCTCTTTTTCTCCATCCCTCCTTCCTTCTCTCCCTCCCTGCCTACATTTCTCTCCATCTCCACCTCCCTACCTCATTCTCCAACTCTCCATCCCTCCCTTCTCTCCTTCCTTGTTTCTCCACCCTCTCTCTTTCCCCTTCTCTCTCCACCTCTCCCTCCCTTTCTCTCTCCTCCAGGTCTGGCGACGCCACCAACAACAGTAACCGCAGCAGTGTTGTACATGGTCAGCCTGAGCCCGCCGCTGACCCCGTGCCCCGCCTCCAGGACCTGCTGGGCCCCGAGGTGGGAGTGGCCTTCTTCCTGCTCCTCCTGCTCGTCTGGTTCCTCAACCGCGAGTTCGAGGTCAGCTACCGCCTCCATTACCACGGCAACGTGGAGGCCGACCAGCACCGCATCAAGATCCAGAACATGAGGGACCAAGCCGATTGGTTGCTTAGGAACATCATCCCCATCCACGTGGCAGAGCAGCTCAAAGTGACTCAGAGTTACTCCAAAAACCATGGTAATGTTGGTGTGATTTTTGCCAGTATCGTTAACTTTAGCGAGTTCTACGAGGAGAGTTACGAGGGCGGCAAGGAGTGCTACCGCGTGCTCAACGAGCTCATCGGTGACTTCGATGAACTGCTTCGCGAGCCGCCCTTCAACAACATCGAGAAGATCAAGACCATTGGTGCCACGTACATGGCGGCGGCTGGGCTGAACGCGCAGCAGTGCGCCGAGACGCCGCACCCTCACGGCCACCTGCGGGCGCTGTTTGACTTCGCACTGGAGATGATGCGCGTGGTGGACGACTTCAACAAGAACATGCTGGGCTTCAAGTTCAAGTTGCGCATCGGTTTCAACCACGGTCCTTTGACTGCAGGGGTGATTGGCACCACTAAGCTGCTCTACGACATCTGGGGCGACACTGTGAACATCGCCAGCCGCATGGACACTACGGGCGTGGAGTGCCGCGTGCAGGTGAGCGAGGAGAGCTACTGCGCCCTCAGTGCCATGGACTACAACTTCGACTACCGCGGCACAGTCAACGTCAAGGGCAAAGGTCAAATGAAGACCTTTCTGTTCCCCAAGAGTGCCGACAGCGGCGCCCCCGTGCCTCAGTACCTGCTCTCCGTCTCGCCAGAGATCCGGGTGCAGGTGGACGGGAGTATCGGGCGCTCGCCAACAGATGAGCTCTCTAATATGGTGCCTAGCTCCATCTCTGGTGTACCCAGTACCACCAGTCCCTCGCTCAGCTCTGGGGTGTCCACGGGTCTGCTGCGGCCTGAGAGGGGGGTGGTGGAGGCTGGAGATAGGCCAGACAGTCGGCAACAATACTACTGTAGCCCTACTACTACAGAGACCATCGCAGCCAGACGCTCCTCCTCATCATCCTACGTTGGTCTAGCCTCCCTGCCTATCACTAGTCAAGCTGGAGCTACTTTGAAAGTCAAACAACCAAATCTGTCCATCACTAATAAAGATGAAACTCCTTCAACCAGCGTCCAACAACCAAGTCTACCCGCCACTAGTCTAGCTGGAGCTCTTTTGACAGTCCAACAACCAAATCCACCCATCAATAATAAAAGTGAAACTCCTTCAACCAGCGTCCAACAACCAAGTCTACCCGCCACTAGTCTAGCTGGAGCTCCTACAACAAACGTCCTCCAACAACCAAAACCTGTGGTGCCTGCCTCCCTCCAGTCTCTCTCCCCTCAGAATGCCACAGCAACTGAGTCACGGAAGGAGGTGGAAAAAGAGAAAGAGGAGCAGGACGATGATGACATTATTGGCGAGCTAACGAAACTCTAAGACTGTTATGTCTGCGATAGTTTTTTGCATCAGCCTTCAGCCCTTTAAGCACGGCCTTTCTTGCATTCCTGCCAGTTGAAGCTTATTATGGAACAGTCATATGTGACGAGAAGGCATACAGGAGGGAGCACCTAAATGGCAGACTGTAAGAAACCAGTTTCTGGCTCCTCTGTTGTCAATTCCTCTCCAGGTTCGTGCTCATTAGGACACACCTTTGTTAATCTTTTTGCAACTGTATGCGAAAATGAGCGTTTCTTATTGAACAAGTTCAGATACTACGTCTGTTTTCTTCCCGTTCATGTCCACTGAACACGACCGATGTATCTGGTGGCCACAGTAAGAGTGAATAAGAAGATAGGGAAAGTACGATGGGCGCTATTACTGAACTTATGTTGCTATAGAAACCCAGCCTCCTATGATCTACTTGATTCTCACTAACATCTTTAGTCTTTTGTTGTTGTATGTTTTTGGCTTTTTTTTTCTCGCCTTTGTTTTTTATGTCTTGATTAAGTGCCTTTAGCACAAAATAATGTGTAGAACAAGCTGGTCTGGACGAGGAAGGAAGAAGAAGCAGAAAGGGGAAAGAACACTGGGAAAGACTGCTACACTACCAAACTGTGAACCTTATGTACATTTTAAGGCAAAAGCTTGGTTTCTGTCAGTTTGTTATAGTTGTCTTTGGTCTGTGTAGCTATGAAATTGCTTGTATTACTGTAGTTAAGGAGTTTACAAGAATCGGAGCAATAAGAAATGCCACAGTGAAGAGTGAATGATGGGTTACAAAGGGAAGCAAGATGGAGTCGTCTTTTCACAGTGAATCACTTTGTCTAAGAAAAGCACAGGCCTCGCACAACGCTCTCAGACAAACCCACAACAATATCGACAACATCAGTCGGAAGGCTTGACTGTGTGCTTGTGTCTGTGCGCTACACTACAGTAATAACTGCCATCCACGGCCTCATGCGGAGAGGTGGCTGTAAGTTGTCATTCTGCAACTGATGAAACCGTGGGGAGAAGGTGGGGAGTGTGATTAAGACATAATGAAATCCCTCTGGCTGATGTGGTATCTTTTCTCCTGGCCCTGGTTAAAAGTAAGGACCTCTGTCTTACTAGCCTCAAGCCGTCAACTAGACCTTGGTAATAGTAATTAGGGCTGAATCCTAACTCCCACTTAAGTCTGTTTTAAGTCAAAGTCTCCAATTGACATCAATGCATGACTAAGTGAAAATGTTTAAGTTAGGACTTGACCCTAACTCTTTAACATATCACTAATTAGCTTCAGCTGCACATTAGCTCTGCAAGTCTATAAAGCTAACTTTTAGCACCACAGGTTGGTTCATGTGCCATAACCTCTTCCTAGTATTTTACAGGAATGCAATCTGTTGTTAGGCTACCGTTGTTGAGTTTTGAAGTGCACCCCTCTAGGTAGGCCTCCTAATAGGTAGTTTCTATTGAACGTGCTGGTGTGCTTACAATACAGTTAACAATCTGCTCAAATTGTTACATGTGCGTCATGTACATATCATGTGGAATAGGCAAGAGCACAACCAGATCCGGGACCAGGCTAGTAGTCTCTTGTGACGGACCTGAGTTAAGATGTTGAGTGATCCAGTTTAACGGAATGGTAGATTGGTATATTGACCTTCAAATAGGACTTGATCTGCTATCGCCACGCCCCCCTCTGTTACTCTACCGTCCGGCTATTTAGAAATACATGCAAGGGGGAATGCCACCGATTCCTCTTGTTACAGCATTCCTGCCAAATTAGATCCTGGATAATAAGGGACGTTTCTAACATGTGTCATGTAAACAACATATACAAATAAACATGTAAAGTCTGCATGTTCAGTGCTACATATTTTCCTATTTGTTTTGTGTGGTTTGTTTTGTTGAAGTTGAGATCTTGTTGTTTTCTTTTTATATATATACATGTACTGTATGCATTGTTTTATCAGAACCTTTCTGGAGATAATTGAGTATGGTGAACTGTACAGTGCATATCCTCCAACTGCAAGTCTAATCATCCCTGTCACTTTCTCTCTGTTTTAGTGAAAGGGCTTGGGTGCTCGGGGGAAATAACAAAACAAGTCATGGTACTACTAGGTTTCCATCCAATTGGCAACAGATTGTCTTGTGAATATTCTAAAATCTACATGAAGAAAACCTGCGTATTTTTCCACCAGTGGTGTGTTTCCACCAAACGGACTTGTTGAGGATAAAAATCAGTGCAGGATGACAAAGTGCACACAAAATATACTTTTTCACTTTAGTTTTCACGTACCAAATAAAAATCTAAAGTTCAATGTGTTTCCATTGCATTTTCAACTCTACCAATAGTTTTGTTATAAAAAAAAACTGTTGGGTAAAATAGCAAAATTGCCTACTCTGGTCTTGTCACCAGAATCAGACCCTGGAGATTTATTGGAAAGGAGCATCACGATCACTGTGCACTTTCATCACCCTGTGAAGTTCTTCATAAGTTAGGCCTATTTCATCTGTAGCCTAATAAACTGCTTATCATCGCGTGACTCAAGGTCTACTTCGATATGATTATTATATGAATATTTACCTTTAAAGGCGTTTCCACTGCCATTTCTCGCATAATTAATAAAAAAATGACCAACACAGAAAGATCCCACCCCGTCGAACAAACAAATGATCTTTTGGCATTTATAAAATTGTACCTAAACTTCCTGTTTCCATCACAGATGTCGTGATTTTAAAAAATGATACGGTATGACCTTACTCACATAAAAACTGGGGATGGAAATGTCTTATATTATTTGTGACCTCAGACATACTTTGAAACCTCAAAGGTACAATATCAAAGCGTTCTGAATTAGGAGAATAACTTGGGAAGTAAATGTTCATAGTAAAAGACTCCAAAGCAACATGTTTTAGTTTAGTAAAGATGGAGATACTCAGGATATCCCAGCAATCATTTGGGTTTTAAGTGCATCTTTCAACTTTCAGTACTTAAGTTTCTCTTTTGTAGTGCCATAATTGGTTTTACTACAGGTTCCTTGTGTGTACTGCAAGAGTTTGCTAGTAGTGCCTTTTCAGTCATAGGGAAATCCTCTCTAAATCAACTCTGATATCATTTAATTAAGATTGCCATGTTTTGTTTCTCAAACTTCCTTGAATACACTTTTTTGTTGCTTTTTGACATGTGTACATATTTTTCTCATCCAAGTTCTTTAAAATGTTTATATGAATTTGACATGTGCCTTTTCTACTTCATAACCTGCTGAGCAATTGTTTCCAACATTTAGTATCACTGATATGAGTATGAAACTCAATATTGCAGTTCATTGTCACTTTTTGGTACACAGCTGCCACTTATTTGTTCTGATGTGGATTTAAAAACAGGGAATAACAAAAATGTAGTTTTGCTTTGTTTGACTGGATTTTGTTGTACTGTGTAGAATTGCTTGAATGGGGTTAGGCCCATTTTAAGTGCATTATTCTACAAACGGGATTGTTTTCAAATTGTTAAATGTATTCTTGCCGATTATGAGCGTGCAACCCTTGTTGTAACCTACCCAAATTGCATTGATTACAATAAAGGGACATATTGGAAACAATCAGTTGAAATCATAAACATCACACAGTGTTATGTTGCTAAATGTCCCAAGGAAGGAGAATCTGCATAATTGAGGTCTGGACACATGAAAGGAAGATAAAACCCAGATATTAGCTACAGCTTATCTTATTGCTTTTTAGAAACTCTGCTTATCAACCTATGGATTCCTGGTGTTTTATCGTGTTGATGCTGGATAAGTAGCGCTCTTTAGAAAGCGAAGGGAAATAAATAGTTGAATTTAAGGCTAACTCTTATAGAGTTGTTGGAGCTCAAATCTTGAGCCCAATTCAGTCCGAACCGTACTGTGATGATGGCTCTATTTTCATTTCACACTGCAACTGTGGTGAATGTGTTACTGAACCAGCTCAGTTCAGCTCGGTTGGGCTCAGGAGTGTGAAAAAGGAATTGTGTTCCCTACTTCAAAAAAAGCTTAGGGTTTTTTGTTGTACTAACTTGCCTTCGTGCAAAAAGGACTTCATGAATTGACAATGGGATGGAAACGTTGTGAACTAACAGAATGGCACATTGGGACTAGTTTTGATGCCAAATAGAGATGTTATTGATTGGATGTATGTTTGGCCTTATTTCCCCTCTTTAATTTGCCCGGTCTTGTCGTGCATATTGATGCCGGGTTGTTTCTATACTCACTAGTACGATATGTATGCAGTATCTATACATTTTGCACAAAGCACTCACTCTGTATGTATATATGCATTTTATATTTTGTATTATTTATACAGGTGCCATTGTTGAAGGGTTGAGGAATACATGGACGGTTAGATAAACGTTAGAACACTGTTACAATTACATCCAAATGTCATGTTTGCCTGCATGTATAGTATGTGTGTGTGTGTACCTACACTGTACGAATGTTTGTGTACCTGTATGATTGTGGGAGAGGGATGCTCTAACTTACCCCAGTAGGCCTAGGATTGTGTGCTGCCTGAACTTGTCCATTTCTTTCCACCTCAGTATGTCAAAGTCAATTTACATTTGAGTAATTTAGCAGACACTCTGATCCAGAGCATACATTTTTTCCCATACTGGTCCCCCATGGGAATCGAACACACAACTTGCCATTGCAAGCACCATGCTCTACCAACTGAGCCACATGGGACACTGACAAGGACCTGTAAGGACATTTTCCTGCCACCACTACTTCTTTATAGGCCTAGGCGACAGATCTCTCCATCCTAAGGGATCCCATGGTATTCCCCCATGAGTAGCCTGGTCGGTCTCAGATTGGTTTGTGCTGTTGGCAGCTCCTATGGTCAATGTAACAGCAAACAATGACCGTAGGAGTTGACGAGACTGTGCAAACAGATCTGGGACCAGGCTACATCATCAACACCCTGCAAGGTAAAATCACACTGCTAGATTTCTGTTCATGTTTTCAGACCCTGTTTCATATAGGCCTACTGATAGTTGTGGCTGGTAGATGTTTGGCCTCCCTCCCACTGTATTTTATATAGCCTATAGCACGCTGCATTTTTGGAGGGGTCTGCAAATGAAGGGAAAAAAAAAAAGAATAAAGTGATTTTTTTCCTGAGATTTGTTTGGATGGTTCTGTTTGCATTGCTTGATATTTACCCATTATTACAACTTTTGATGATGCATTTACAATTGACATGTAAACTTCTGTTGCTTGGCTCCTTAAATTGATACAAATGTAGTTGACTAGATGAATGCACAAGGGTGAAGTGCCCCAAAATGGTCTTATGAGGGTTGGTGACTTGGTGACGCATAATACACAATGTATATGCACAATAACTGCTCACTTGTACATTGTTCTGTAACACTTTAGGTTAGAAAGTGCTTTGACAGCTACTTAATTTTTTGGGTTATTCCACCCCTAGAGGCTTGTTGATGTACGTCCACATGACGCACGGCAGGGCATAGGTTTGCGTAGGGCGTGATTGCACAGCCCCTCCCCCCCACAGTCGAGCTAGAAAGAAAAAAACTTTTTGTATCGGAGGAATCAACAGCCGCCATCTTGACGCGGCTCAGAATCAGGATTTTGGGAGAGCATTATTTTTTAGACCGAAACGAGCCATTTAGACCGTGCTCAAACGGCTTTATTCTGCAGAAAATCGAAGTCTTTATTCCTTCGGAGAGAATTGTTGAGAAAAAACGAGGATTGGATCAGTTTTTGTCGTCTAGAGAGCCCCTCGTATATTTGATTTCCCCTTCAGAGAGCGCCGCTTCTCCGTATCTCCGTTCCGAGACGATGCATTTATCGAGAGACAGTATCGAGAAAAATACATCGGCGCATACAAAATATTTTTGGAAATTTCTTGTCTTTATTGGAGGCGAAAATTGAATTTAAGGCTGTTCATTTGGACCGGGAAAAGGCGCTTATTTAAAGATGCCCATCTAGGGATTTATGGAGAAAGGGACTTGAATCCACACTATATACTTTTTTTTGCTACTATTTTAATTTATTTTCCGTGAACCGAAATATTTTTTGGCCATAATTATTAACGATAATTATGTGGGTGTTGGGTGTTGGATTATCATGGGGTGATTGTCAGCGGCGAAGCGTGGCGCTGTTGCCTTTATTTTGAAACATTCTACTCGGCTGACTAGTGCAAGCATTTTTCTATCTTGCCAGCTAGTTGGTTAAATACCCCATACGTGGGGTGTGAGTAAGAAAGAAGATTGTTGCCATAAAAAAATCTAGCTGGAAGGAGTCGAATTTCATTTTGCATCATTATTTAGTGATCATTCTTACCGATCAGAATGGCTGAGAATTTGCTGGACGTCGGACCTCCCAACGCAAAGCGACCGAAACTCAATTCACCTGCGCTTTCAGCGTCAGATGGTCCAGGTAAGCACCAAGTAGGGCCTATTTGGTCGTCAGTCTATTGGTAAAAAAAAAATATGCTAACAGTGCATTAGTTATTTTAGTGATAATGAAAACTGTACTTTTATTGTTTGTCTGGTGTTGACTGCTTTCGCTCGTGCACAATGTTCCTCACTTGGAACTTTCATATGTCAGCTCTCGAGCTTTGCAGTCTAGTTGCTCGTGGTATTAAATTGTCACACCCGACTGTCACTGAATCTACAGTCACCCGTCTCTAGTAGCCAATCCCCCCCGCTGCTCTCTTCTCGACTTGCCCATATGCCTTGGTAGTAAAGTCAGTCTACTGGCGGTGTTGGTATTGCACCATGTGCTGATGTGTCTGTCGCTCCTTCTCGGTTTACTAGCTACGCCTCTAAAAACTTGTCACCCCTATGTTCCGGATAATGTCATTGTGGTGGAGTGAGTTGGAGCAGCGGTCCGAACGCAGACGAGACTTGTGATATAGCCGCCGCCGCGTCTGTTCAAAAGAAAAGTGCAACCTGTTGAATTTGGTTAATTTCAACACTGATAGACACTTGTTAACCTACCGGTATAGGACAATTGTATGAGCACAGACAACAGAAGTGTCAACATGAACTTGAAGGTAAGTTATAGAAATGCTCATATGGAGTGAAACCGATAGCAATTTTTTGGACGCTGCCCTTGAATAGGGGCCCTGCAGTGAAGTTTATGGACAGGTCTCCTGTGCTCATAAACCTAGCCTCCCAGACAATTACAATAGTCTACCACAGCGCTGCCTTGGTTGGTTTTTATCAGAGAGAGAACATTAAGTCTACCACCACACTGTACCCACCCAAACACTCGGGAAACAACAGATGGCGCACCCCCCTATCCACATTGATGGGACCGCAGTGGAGAAGGTGGAAAGCTTCATGTTCCTTGGCGTACACATCACTGACAAACTGAAATGGACTACCCACACAGACAGTGTGGTGAAGAAGGCGCAACCGAGCCTCTTCAACCTCATCGGGCTGAAGAAATTTGGTTTGGCACCTAAAACCCTCAACTTTTACAGATGCACAATTGGGAGCATTCTGTTGGGCTGCATCACCGCCTGGTACAGCATCTGCCCTCCAGGACACCTACAGCACCCGATGTCACAGGAAGGCCAAAAAGATCATTAAGGACAACAACCACCCGAGCCACTGTCTGTTCACCCCGCTATCATCCAGAAGGCGAGGTCAGTACAGGTGCATCAAAGCTGTTTTTCAGTATCTCGGTCCCAGCTATCTCAAGGCCATCATACTGCTGAACACCAATCACTAGCACATTAGAGGCTGCTGCCTATAGACATAGACCAGAAATGACTGGCCACTTTAATAAATGGAACACTGGTGACTTTGTTTACCTATCTGGCATTACTTATCTCTTATGTATATACTGTATTCTATACTATTCTACTGTATTTTAGTCCATGCCGCTCTGACATTGCTCATCCATATATGTATATATTATTAATTCCATTCCTTACTTAGATTTGTCTATTGGATAAATGTTGATAAATTGTTAGATATTTCTTATTAGATGTTACTGCACTCTCGGAGCAAGAAGCGCAAGCATTTCGCTACACCCGCAATAACGTGTATGTGACCAATACAATTTGATGTGATTTGAACCTGCACAACTTCCCCTGGCTCCTGACCTCATCGCTAGCCGCAGCTAGCCAACATATCGTTTAACATGGGTATTTAACAACCAGACATATTTTATGCTTAACATTCTATGACGTTGCTGTGGCAGCTGCACCACTCCCTGCCTCCGCACAATAGCTAAGTGATTAGTGCTTTTTAATGTCTGGTTCGGTTCAATTATTAAATTTTTAAAACTTTTTTTGGTTTCCATTATTTCTTTGACTATGCATTATGTGGGTTATATGCTGTAATAGAAAATAAAACGACTAGGGCAGTCCCTGTCAAAATCTTTGACAATAGTCACCTGTTCTTTCAACAAATTGATTGAAATGATAAAACATCCTATGTGTTTGAATCAAATCCATGATATGCACTGAGCTTGTCTTATGATTTAAGCGCACTGTTTGATGAAATAATTAAGACACAAAAATAACTAGAGGGAGTCCGACCGCAATTGATTTGCTTTTGCCAGGCCGGGCTCAGGCTTGCTGCTCTGTGTTAAAGAAAAATGACAGCGAGTGACTGTGTGACCAGTACCGGTTGTTTCTCTCCTCCCTGCTGCAGCGACCACTACAGAACATCAGCAGTGTTTATTGCGCTGTCCGTGTTGCAGAAGCTGCAACATAATTACAGTGATTTCTGACTGAAAAGTTCTGTTACCGAAATCCCACATTTGTTTAGTAAAAACATTCCCTCAACCCCTTGCTCTCTTTACAAGACATATTTATTCATCTCATGCACTTGACCAATAGGGTCTGACCTATAGCATATCATTATCACATCAATTAATTGGTTATAACAAACTCTGAAAACCGTAACACGATTGAGAGAGAGATGGATGCTGAGGACATGACAAACTCAAAACGGGGTAATGTTTACTGGTTACTTGGGACGGAAAAGTCAGATTTGTGGAATAAATATGACTAGTTGTGGAAAATACTGGAGATGAAGAAAAATTAGGTACGGGGCAAGCACTGCATATTGTGTGTGCCAAACAGCTGCTGTTAGATGACAAAATCATTGTTCCAAATAGACAAAAAAAAAACACAAATTATAAGCGTACCAGAGAGTCTGTAACGTTTAGCTTTTTTGGAAAGCCTTAATTTCAGCAAAGACCAAACGTGAATGCGATTTCCAAAATGAAAGTTTATTTAGCGTTTATGCAAATTATTCAATGTTTGATATATTTTATTTTAAAACTAAAATGCTTGATTGCATTTCAAATCATGAATGACTTGTACAAATTAATGATTGATTGCAGTTGCCTAGAAGTATTGAAATGTATGCCTAAGTAAGTTATGGTATAAGACTAAACAGGATGCGCTCTAACATGCTGACCGCACCACTCGTGTCGCGTGAGATGCTAAATTAATGTACACATGCATGTTATTCAATCATTGCACCCACACTGCTCGTGCTCCTCAGCGAGCATATGCATGGCCAGACACTAAAATAGAAGTAGGTTCTATTTGTGAAGCTCAATGTTCTGCAAGTCCGGCCTCTCAAATCTCCTTATTGGTTTTTGGAAGCGTATACCCACGTGGGTGGTTGAATGATGAACTGACTTCCACACTCCAGTCGGTTCTAGTAATGCCCTGTAAAGTTGGTTGCCAACCGCCATATAAAGTCCAAAGAAGAAAAATAAGCCTGTAGGAAGGAGTAGAGAACTGTAAACTAAATTTGTTTTTCTCGTCATCTGTGGATTCATTGTCGGAGTAGAGGACCTTGTGCATTTCAGGTAAAAAAAAACAACCCAATGTTTTATATCCCTGGACAAATTAGATAACAACAGCTAGCTAGCTAGATTGCGATAAATGTTCAATGCTTTTCGACCTGTCCACAAATTAATATAATTGGTTCAGTTAGTTTTATGTTTTAACCTGCGTGTCCTGTTAACTTCTGGTCTGGGTGCGTCCGCGATGGGGCGCATCCTGTTTGGTCAGAATGTTAGGCCTATAGCTCAATGGTGGTTATACAAGGCTGCTGTACTAAGCCTACTAATGATAATGCCATTACTTATTATAATGAGATCAAGAAAAGGGAGGGTTAATGTTTTTGACAATTTGGAACATTGTAAAAAATACCAGAGAGGCTGTTCTTAACTTAAGAAAGCAAAAATAAAGGCTTTATTACAGCATATCAAATATTAAAAACAGCCACATTTATGAAATTGTTATCTGGCATGTTGCGGTTGCATCAGGCTTGATGCTCCCAGAATTATTAGCTATTTAACAAACACTCAAACAGGCAAAAAAAGCAGGATCTGATTATATATAAATATATATATAAATAAATAAATAAAAACCAGGCACAATTAGGGTATTTCTAGGCCTATTTTTATATATATATAAAAAAATATATATGTGTGTGTGTAAAAATAAGTCTCTTGGTATCCAATTGGTAGTAGTTAGTCTTGTCGCTGCAACTCCCATACAGACTCGGCAGAGGCGAAGGTCGAGAGCCGTGCCTCCTCCGAAACCCAACCAAGCTGCACTGCTTCTTGACACAATGCCCATCCAACCCAGAAACCAGCCGCACCAATGTGTCGGAAGAATCACCGCTCACCTGGCGACCTGGTCAGCATGCACTGCGCCCTACCGGCCAAACCCTCTCTAACCCGGATGACGCTGTGCCAATTGTGCATCGCCCCATGGGCCCCCCGGTCACGGCTGGCTGCGACAGAGCCTGGACTCGAACCCAGAATCTCTGGTGGGACAGCTAGTACTGCGATGCATTGCCTTAGACCACATATGTCAGAGTCAAGGCCCGCGGGCCACATCCGGCCCGCGAGAAGGTTTTTTACGGCCCCTGGGATGATCTTGATTTATTATTAGAACCGGCCCGCAGACCGCAGCAAGCCGGCAGCCCGCAGATCTTTTACACGCACCAATACTACATTTCCCACAATGCAATGGTGACGCACCGAGCAGTAGGCTGCTTCATTTCAATATTTATTGGCACAGCAGTTGTCAGCATCACAGTAAAATTAACTTTCAGATACCCATCAAAAATGGCAAAACGGAAGGTGGACACTGAGAACCGGGGTTTCAAACAAGGTGGGAGTCGGAGTATTTGTTCACGGAGGTAGCTGGAAAACCTGTGTGTCTTCTGTGTGGAGAAAGTGTGGCGGTACTGAAAGAGTATAATCTGAGACGACATTATGAAACGAAACACGCGGACAAAAACAAGAATATGGACATGGAACAAAGGCTACAAAAGGCAGAGGAATTAAAACGAGGCCTCAAATCTCGACAGGCTCTGTTCAAAAAAGCCAAATCACAAGGCCAGGCTGCTGTCAAGGCCAGTTTTATTTTGGCAGAAGAGATCGCTAAATCAGCCCGGCCATTTACGGAGGGGGATTTCATCAAAAACTGCATGATTAAAGTTTGTGACGAAGTTTGCCCAGAAAAAAGGCAACTCTTTTTAAATGTGAGTCTGAGCAGAAACACCATTGCCGAGAGAGTAGACCAGTTGTCCATCAATCTAAAAGAGCAGCTTGTGAAAAAGGGAAAAGATTTCATTGCATATTCCTTGGCTGTGGATGAGAGCACCGACATTTCTGACATTGCCCAGTTGTCAATTTTCATCCGCGGAGTGGACTCCAGCCTAAGCGTGACAGAGGAGTTTTTGGCTTTACGTCCTATGCATGGCACAACTACGGGGCATGATTTGTATGAAGAGGTGTCAAGATGTGTAAATGAGATGGAGCTGCCTTGGGAAAAACTCGTGGGTTTGACAACCGACGGAGCACCTGCGATGTGTGGACACAGGAGCGGACTGGTGGCGAAGATACGGGAAAAGATGCAAGAGGAAAACGCGACAGGTGAGCTGACAGCTTATCATTGTATCATACACCAGGAAGCGTTGTGCGGTAAAGCCTTGAAAATGGAGCATGTAATGAGCATCATCACGCGCACAGTTAACTTTATCAGAGCCAAAGGTTTGAATCACCGCCAGTTCAAGGCATTTCTGACGGAGTTAGAAACGGAGCATGGTGATTTGCCTTATCACACAGAGGTGCGATGGCTAAGCCAGGGAAAGGTGCTTCAAAGATGTTTCGAGCTTCGTGAGGAGATTTGTCTGTTCTTGGACAGCAAAGGGAAAGACACAACACAACTCCGAGACTAAATGTTTCTGTGTGAAATGGCTTTTCTGTGTGACATTACGAGTCATCTGAATGCAATGAACTTGCAGCTGCAGGGTCGGGATCGTGTCATCTCTGATATGTACAGTACAGTGAAGGCATTTAAAACCAAACTGACTCTGTGGGAGACGCAGATGCGGAAAGAAAATTTGAGCCACTTTCCCAGCTGCCAGACCATGAAAGAGAAGCTCTCTACCAGTGCGTTCCCGAGCGCACAGTTGGCTGATAAAATAGGTATGCTTGCCGCTGACTTTCGACGCCGATTTGCTGACTTTGAAGCACAAAAAGCAGGTTGGAACTGCTCGGTAACCCATTTGCTGTTGACGTGGAAAGCTCACCACCAAACCTCCAAATGGAGTTGATTGACCTCCAATGCAATGATGCACTGAGGGCAAAATATGCGGCAGTGGGTGCTGCGGAGTTCGCCCGTTTCCTCCCCCGACACAATGCCCCAGCTGCGCATCCAGGCTGCTCAAACGTTGTCTATGTTTGGCAGCACATACCTGTGTGAACAACTGTTTTCTTTGATGAACTTGAACAAAACATCACACAGAAGTCGACTTACTGCTGAACACCTCCACTCAATTCTGAGGATTTCCTCAGCTCAGAGCCTTACCCCGAACATTGATGAACTTGTGGAAAAGATGGGACACCACCAAGTATCACCCTCAACCTCAAACAAGTGAACATTACTGTGCAATCACATATTTAGAGTTTTTACTCAGTTCAAGTTTAAAAGTTAAAGTTTAATATTTGTTTTCACTGCATGTTACTTCTCCTTAAACAAAGTGTTGTTTTTGATTAATAGATTTTTGCACTTTATTTTATTGTATTTCAATCCAATTATATTTTAAAAATATTTCAGTTGAGTGGATGATAGAAAATTGCTATTATTGTTTTTTTCTTTGAAGTAAATTTAGCCCACTTTTGCTAAAATAGAAAATATAGGCTACTGATGGTGCCTTGAATACCGGTTTCTTTCATTTAATGTTCATGTTATGGGGATTTTTATATAAAGGAAATTTGTCTTTTGTGTCTGTTGAAAATTAAAGATTACTGACAGAGCCATAAGAAAATATTGCTTTATTTATCTGATCATATTGGAATATATTTGTTAGGTTTTCAGTAGGTTCAATTAGGTTCACTAGACTATATGCGTCATTTAAAATTTTTTCAATGAACATTCGAACAGTCCGGCCCTCGGCTTGTAGCTAAATTTTTATTTGGCCCTCCGTCCATTTGACTTTGACACCCCTGCCTTAGACCAATGTGCCACCCGGGAGGCCCTCATTATAGGCCTATTTTAAGTTGGTTTCCGCTCCTCACTTTTCTTAGAGAAGGTAAGACCTGTTTTCTCATTTTCAATATGCTGTTTAACTTTGCTATTTTGCACATAGCAACATGGTCTTGGTGATTGTGCCAATTCGGCAGCACGCTGATGTGTTTCAGAACCGCGGAAAGCGATTATTATATCTCCAACGTGGGAGAGAGCGCGATAATGTTGCACTACTGTTCTGACTTAATATAATCGTATACCATTTCAGTAGCACATGTCTTGAAATGGACTGTGCCATCCCCACGACCTCCACAATGGTTCAGTCCACTCAATGCGAATCAGACAGGTGTTTTTTTTACTACTGCTCGGTTAAATACATCTCGGGCGACCAACAGCCTAACAATCGACCAGTCGACAAAATTGGGTCGGTATCATAAATGCACTATATTATGTGGGTTGACTGCTGTAAGTCCCATGATGGTGGTAACTGCCTGTTACTGATGATCACCTATTAACCACCATTTATTACCATTACTGTACAATATTTCAGTTGTCTATATTACATTTGTTTATTTGATAACTTTGTTATTTCATTCCAAGTCATATCATCTCTATACAGCTGCTGTTAATGCTGCTGCCTGTCCTGTTGGTAGTGCTGAGCAAAAAAATAATCTTCAGTTTTTAAACAACTAATTGACCGACATGTGTTCAAGTATTATTTTAATTCCATTTAGTTTTGTTTTTTTGTGAACTAATTTCGCACATTGCACAGTTTCTCTAGAGATAAATCAGATCAAGCCTGAACTGTGTTATGTAGTAGGGAGTTGTAGTTTCCAATAGGCCAATATTCTATGTAGTTTAGTGCATAAAATGTTCTAATTAACTACAATGGCCATAATCCATTGCGCATCTACTTGTCGGGTCTGTGTTTTACGCCTGCTATGGAAGAGAGAAGAATGCGCAATGGTGAGGTGATATAGAGAGCATCTGTTGCTTCACAAGGTATATCTACCTGAACATGCATGATCGACGGGATTGATAGATGGTATTTAGCAGTCATAAAAGTATGCCTGATTTACTTTGAAGAACTACTAAAATAGTGATTTTGACAGTCAGCATAGGCAGCAGCTCTATAGAGATGATTTTGGAATTAAATAATAAAGTCATCAAAAAAAAAGAAGTAATATAGACAACTGAAATATTTTAAATGAATGTGAATAAATTATGGTAAATATTTAATGGGCACTCACTACCATCATGGGACTTATTTATTTATATAAATAAAAGTATGCCGACCGATGTCAAAAAGCAGTAATCACTCAGTACTACCTGTTGAAAACTGTTGAAAAAATTACATTGCACAGTTCAGGCTTGATCTGATTTCTCTGCAGAAACTGCACATCGAGCTCACAGAAAACCCCAGAAATGTAACCGACGTTGGTCAATTAGTTAAAAAATGAAAAAAAAAAAACCCAACATTTCGGTTAATCTCTTAGCACTACCACACACATACACACACACACCCCTATGCTGCACATATGTCCTGAAGTGTGTGGAGTGTGTGGTTGGCTGTACTACACTTGGCTAAATTATATCCTGATAAGTTGAATTGACCCTAAGTGTTGGTGTTAACCCCAATCAGGACTTACTTACACCAAATGGTGGCTTTGGGGGGGGCTTCCTGGGTCAAGCAGTTTATAGAACATTGTTTTATTGATTTGGTGGCTCCTAAATAAATTGTCACTCACAACCCCAAAAAGTTAATGTTCCATTGTATTGTCCGGTAGCTCCGATGAAACGTGGTTAGGATACCCATGCCTGCCTGGAAGAGAAGTCGGCTTTAAACCCCTGCTACATGTTGAGTTGTTCCCAGGGGCGTGGCTGACTGCCTCAGAACCAGCTGCTGGTGTCTGATGTCAAAGCCAAGACTAGAGAGTAGCCTAAATGGAGGCCGGGAGTCTACGGGAGGGCTGCAAAGTTCAGAGGGCAATCTATAACCTTCAGTGCTATCAGATTATCTTGTCGCTGTAAAATGCACTTTAAATAATGTGCCTTAACCTGAGTGCTCTCTGACTTTAGTGAGGGCGCTTTGTTTTTATCTCTGTATTGTATATAGCAATGCCATGTGTACATCCATTGTAGAGTTGTGGTAGTGAATTGCGTTCGGGGTTCATTGTGCAGTCGGTAGTGAATTAATATTTCCATTGTGCAACTGTAAATTCTCCACCACTATCAAACGTTGGGGGGAAAAATGCAAACATCTCAAACTAGGCCAAGTTGGGTATTACAAGTTGGGTATCTTACACACACGCACCCCTCTAGTGAACTGCCCAGCTGACACAACCACACACACAAATCCTCTGATAGCCCAGCACTACACTCACTCACCAACTTCTCAGCGATACATGGCATAGTGTGCCACAGACCTGCTTTCCTTTGAAGTTGTGAAGCGGCACGGGGTCCTGAGTACACTGAGAAGATTTAGAGCCACAGATTGCAGATGGCAGCGGAGACAAAATAGGGGTTTGTTTGACTTGAAAAAGCCCAATTCCCAGAAATTCCTCAAGCAGACCTGTGAAAAGAGCAGATTCCTCTCCTCACTCCCACTCACTCCTTCTCGCTCCCACTCAGCCCTAGAAAAAATTATGCTGGGAGGGAGGGTTATGAGGAGCGAGTAGGAGACTGCTCTCTCTTGGAAGTGTTGAAGATGAATAGACAACCTGTATGAATGGATGTGTGAATGATGGGTGTTGCCTTAGTGTTTTTGACAGGTTTTGACTTCCTGATGAGAGTTCTAGTCTATCTAGCTAGACTGTGTCCAACACTCTGGATCTTTTTGTTTAGAGAACTATCAATGCTGAATCGCTTTTTCCTGCTTAGCCACAAATTAAACCATACACCTTCTTTCCCCCAATTTTGAATGTCCCGATTTAACCTATAGCAGTGGTTCTCAATCCTGGTCCTGGGGACCCAAAGGGATGCACATTATTGTTGTTGGTGAGTCGTGCTCGGGGAAAAACAAAAAATGTGCATCCCTATGGGTTCCCCAGGACCAGGATTGAGAACCACTGGCCTAAAGTAAATGGATTCACTGCATAAACGCATAGTGTGTGTTGTCATGGGTTTGGCTGGCTCAAGTCATGTTTTTGAGGCCCATTATTACTGTGGTAGACCGCAAACGCACGCTTTGCTCCACCCCAGCCCTTCAGAGCACCTTGCAGCCTGTCAGCCAGTGTAGGCGGGACGGCTGTCCCGGGTTTGATGTGAGTGTTAACCTCACTAGGGTATGTGGTACGCTAGCGTACCACCTCGTCAACGTCCAGTGAGATTGCAGAGCGCCAAATTCAAATACAGAAATACTCATTATAAAAATTCAGAAAACAAAACATATTTTACATAGGTTTAAAGATTAACTTCTTGTGAAACCAACCACGGTGTCAGATTTAAAAAATGCTTTCCGCCAAAAGCATACCGTACGATTATTTGAGAGCATAGCCCAGTAGACAAATCATTACAAACAGTAACCAGCCAAGCAGAAGAGTTAGAAAACTCAGAAATAGAGATACAATTAATCCCTTACCTTTGATCTTCATATGGTTGCACTCAGAAGACATTCATTTACTCAATAAATGTTCCTTTTGTTCGATAGTCTCTATATCCAAAAACCTCTGTTTTGTTTGTTTTCTTCAGTAATCCACAGGCTCAAACGCAGACAAAAAATACTAATTGTATCCGTAAAGTTCATAGAAACATGTCAAACGATGTTTATTTTCAATCCTCAGGTTGTTTTTAGCCTAAATGATCTATAATATTTCAACCGGACAATAACGTTGTCAATATAAAAGGTAAACAAGAAATGCACTCTCTCGGGATTGTGCATGAAAAAGCTCTGACACATCAGGGTCCACTCATTCAGACGGGTCTTACTCCCTCATTTATCAAAATACAAGCCTGAAACAATTTCTAAAGACTTGACATCTAGTGGAAGGCACAGGAACTGCAATTTGAGTCCTAAGCCAATGGATACTTTAATGGCATTGAATAGAAAACTACAAAACCAAAATAACTTCCTGAATGAATTTTTTAAAGGTTTTCACCTGCCAAATCAGTTCTGTTATACTTTACTCCCAGACACAATTTTAACAGTTTTGGAAACGTTTAGTGTTTTCTATCTAAATCTACCAGTTGTATGCATATCATATCTTCTGGGCCCGAGTAGCAGACCGTTTAATTTGGGCATGCTTTTCATCCAAACTTCAGTATGCTGCCCCCTACTCTAGAGAAGTTAATGTGTGACAGATTATGCCGTGTATGTTTGATCCATGGATGCCAGCCAATGGCTGTTTGTTTTGATCTGTACGCCAGTGGTTGTGTTCACTGTGTGTTAATGCCTGTCTTAAGAAATTGGCTCCAGACAAGTATTCTTCAGGCACATTGCTTACCTAGTGGGTGTTCTCCTCCGCCTGGGCTCGGTGAATGGGCACCAACCCCTGGGTGGGTGAGCATTATTCCACCCATGTTAGCATTAGTGTACATACAGCCAAGCGTAAAAACACTGCCTTCAGTTCCACCCGCTTCAGGGGAAACGGTCCCAGGCAGTGTGTACGCTGTGTGGGTTAATGTATCTGCTGAAGTGGAACTGATTAGAATGGGATGGAGGGGTGTGTGGGGTGAAGGGGGCACTACTGCAGATGTCCCCTCAAAATAGTAGTGGGACCAACGGAGCCCTGCTGCACAGTATGGGTGTGGGCGGTATCCAGATTTCCGTACCTTTTTTTATACAGTATTACCAGCGGTACACTCAAGGTGTGCTATTTCCCAAGCTATAGCCACCTTTCCATACCAAGTTAGCAAACCAATTGAATAGTTAGAGAAAATGTGTTTTCTCCATCTTAGATAACTTATAGATAGATTAACTTAAGATACTCAGTTGACAAACAGAAGGGGCCGCATTCAGTTTAAGAAATATGCATTTTCAAAAGAGACCATAAAAAAATCTGAATTTTAAAGCATTTCACCTGTGTTTTTATATTGAAAACCAAGTGTTTTTAAAAAAAAATATCAATAGAGCGATAAGGGGTGGGCAACTACTTTTTCTAAACACAAAATACATTAGTGCCACACATTTGACTGAAAATACTTTATCAGATGACAACAGAACTGCAATGCTATTTTATTAGCGATCAAATGTATTTATAAAGCCCTTCATACATCAGCTGATGTCACAAAGTGCTGTACAGAAACCCAGCCTTAAACAGCAAGCAATACAGGTGTAGAAGCACAGTGGCTAGGAAAAACTCCCTAGAAAGGCTAGAACCTAGGAAAAAACAGAGTGAACCAGGCTATGAGGGGTGGCCAGTCCTCTTGTGGCTGGGCCAGGTGGAGATTATAGCAGTACATGGCCAAGATGTTCAAATGTTCATAGATGACCAGCAGAGTCAAATAATAATAATCACAGTGGTTGTAGAGGGTGCAACAGGTCAGCACCTCAGGAGTAAATGTCAGTTGGCTTTTCATAGCCGATCATTCAGAGTATCTCTACCGCTCCTGCTGTCTCTAGAGAGTTGAAACGACCGGTGAACAGGTCAGGGTTCCACAGCCGCAGGCAGCACAGTTGAAACTGGAGCAGCAGCACGGCCAGGTGGACTGGGGACAGCAAGGAGTCATCAGGCCAGGTAGTCCTGAGGCATGGTCCTAGGGCTCAGGTCCTCCGAGAGAAAGAGAGAATTAGAGAGAGCATACTTAAATTCACACAGGATACCGGATAAGACAGGAGAAACACTCCAGATATAACAGACTGACCCTAGCCCGCTACACACAAACTCCTGCAGCATGAATACTGGAGGTTGAGACAGGAGTCGGGAGACATTGAGGCCCCGTCTGACGATACCCCCAGACAGGGCCAAACAGGCAGGATATAACCCACCCACTTTGCCAAAGCACAGCCCCCACACCACTAGTGGGATATCTTCAACCACCAATTTACTGTCCTGAGAAGGTATCACACACACTTCAGTAAATTAGCTAGTTTAGAATGTAACAGCTTGTTACTTTTTGCAATAACGATGGGTGGCCATCATATTTCTAATGTCTATCATAGAAAAAATGTAGCCAGCTACATTTCCTGATGTTTTGTCCGAAGTTAATCTAGCATTTTAACATTATCCCAAAAAGTAGCCTACACATCAGTCAGAGAGCTATCTGGTGATCTAATGATGGGCGCAAAGATATTTCCTTTGAATGGAGAAGTGCAACTGAAGCATGAAATTAGTCCTTTTACATTCATGCTTTGGTGCGAGCCCTGGCTAAAGCTGAGAATTTACAATAAGAATAATTTTAGAACTGCGTCTAGCAAGATTTCTTTCTGCATTTTATTTTCCCCTTTCTGGCAGAATCCTGTATCAACTTTACCCCAGATTAGTAGTGAATTTATCACGTTTGCTGTTACGTTTGCTCCATGTGCTCTTTGTGACTGGCTCAATTGAATTTTTGCGTGCTTAAAATCATACCGTTGGTATACTGCCCAATCCTCTTCCTCACCTCTATCCTTCCTTACCCCTCATCTCTTCCTCTGCCTCCCGACATTACCTCTCCACCCCACCTCTCCTCACCTCTGTTCTCCTCTGAACACTCTTGGTCTGCAGGGTGCTAATACTCTCTGATGTGAAACAGGCAGGATTTTGTCGATCAGCGTGGGCATTTTTCATTTAAACCTCTGAGTCTGTCTGTTAAAGGGCTGCGGGAGAAAAAACTGTCACCTCTCCAGCTGTCTGCAGCTCAGACCTCCTCTCAAAGACTGCTTAGTTTAACCCTGTCTCAGATTGTTCTCCCCTCATTTTTCTTGAATGGCTGGCTGTTTGTTCATAATGGCGATTCAGCAAATGGATTACAGTGCGCCACTAATTCTCCACATCTTGAAGTCATCACACCTCAGTCTTATAAGGTAGTATTACAGTTTTTACACCACAGTCTCTCTCAAATCAAAGCCGAACAAACCCGCCTCCTGGAATTAAATGTGATTTTAAAGCATACCAGACTGATGAGGTGTAGGTGTCCTGTTAAATTAGCTCTCATCTCACCGTGTGTGTGTGCGCGGTGTTGTCTTTTAACTGACACAAATATCCCAGTATCTCTGAGATTCTGACCATTGTAGCTGGTGATTGATTTGTTACTTGTCAGATGCATGGAAGAAATATACAAATTAAATCAATGACCATCTAATTTTATTGGTCACATACACATGGTTAGCAGATGTTAATGCAAGTGTAGCGAAATGCTTGTGCTTCTAGTTCCGACAGTGCAGAAATATCCAACAAGTAATCTAACAATTCCACAACTAACTAATACACAAATCGAAAGGGATGGAATAAGCATATGTACATTTAAATATATGGATGAGCAATGACCGAGCGACATAGGCAAGATGCAGTAGATGGTATAAAATACAGTATATACATATGAGATGAGTAATGTACGATGTGTAAACATTAACTTCTTACGGATGCAATCCCGTTAACGGGAGAGTGATATGACAACAGCGAAAATTGCAGGGCGCCAAATTCAAACAGGGATTTCATAATTAAAATTCCTCAAACATACAAGTATTATACACCATTTTAAAGAAACTTGTTGTTAATCCCACTACAGTGTCCGATTTCAAAAATACTTTACGGCGAAATACATTGCGATTATCTGAGGTCAGCACCTAGTCACAGAAAAACACAGCCATTTTTCCAGCCAAAGAGAGGAGTCACAAAAAGCAGAAATGGAGAAAATGAATCACGAGCCTTTGATCTTCATCAGATGACACTCATAGGACTTCATGTTACACAATAAATGTATGTTTTGTTCGATAAAGTTCATATTTATATCCAAAAATCTGTTTACATTGGCACGTTATGTTCAGTAATGTTTTCCTTCCAAAACATCTGGTGATTTTGCCGACACCCACATCAATTTACAGAAATACTCATCATAGATATTGATGAAAATAAGCGTTATACATGGAATTAAAGATAATTCTCCTTAATGCATTCGCTGTGTCAGATTTCAAAAAAGCTTTACGGAAAAAGCACACCATGCAATAATCTGAGTACAGCGCTCAGACACCAAAACAAGCCATACAGATACCCGTCATGTTATGGAGTCAACAGAAGTCAGAAATAGCCTTATAAATATTCACTTACCTTTGATGATCATCAGAATGCACTCCCAGGAATCCCAGTTCCACAATAAATGTTTGTTTTGTTCGATAAAGTCCATTTATGTCCAAATACCTCCTTTTGTTTGCGTGTTTAGTTCACAAATCCAAATTCATGAGGTTGCAGGCACACTTAGTCCAGACAAAAAAATACAGTTCGTAGAAACATGTCAAACGATGTATAGAATCCATCTTTAAGATGTTTTTAACATAAATCTTCAATAATATTCCAACTGGACAATTCCTTTGTCTTTAGAAATGAAAAGGAACGCAGCTAACTCTCACGGGCGTGTGCGATACTGAGCTCATGGTATTCTGCCAGACACCTGACTCAAACAGCTCTTATTCTCTCCCCCTTCACAGTAGAAGCCTGAAACAAGGTTCTAAAGACTGTTTACATCTAGTGGAAGCCTTAGGAAGTGCCAGTCGTACCATATTTCCACTAAGTTGGATAGGCAAATACTTAACCTACAAACCTCAGATTTCCCACTTCCTGGTTGGATTGTTTCTCAGTTTTATGAGTTATACTCACAGACATATAAACAGATCACAGTGTTTTCTATCCAAATCTACATATAATATGCATATCTTAGCTTCTGGGCCTGAGTAGCAGGCAGTTTACTCTGGTATATAGTATATGCATATGATTAGTATGTGTGGATAGAAAACACTCAGACGTTTATAAAACTGGTTAAATCACGGCTGTGACTATAACAGAACGTGCGTTTCATCGAAAAGTGCAGGAAAATCTGATCACTGAAAGTGGAAAAATATATCCATCCGCCACTTCAACCCATTGTTATGGGCGAACGACATTAAATAGGGCTGAGGTTGCAGTACCTACAGCTTCCACACGATGTCAACAGTCTTGTCATTTGCCAATTCTTTGTTTCTTGGTCAAACGAACAAGAGACAGGCTTTTTCTTCAGGTCTCCGACCGGATATTATTTGTGCGGTTTGTGTAGCGCCGACTATACTAATTATTTTGTTTACGTCCCCTGCGGGTCTTTTGGGGTGTTACATGCTATCAGATAATAGCTTCTCATGCTTTCGCCGAAAAGCATTTTAAAAATCTGACTTGTTGCCTGGATTCACAACGAGTGTAGCTTTAATTCAATACCCTGCATGTGTATTTTAATGAACGTTTGAGTTTTAACTAATACTATTAGCATTTAGCGTAGCGCATTTGCATTTCCAGAGCTCTAGATGGGACGCCTGCGTGCCAGGTAGGAGCAAGAGGTTAAAGTGGCCAATGATTCGAGTCTGTATGTAGGCAGCAGCCTCTGAGTTAGTGATTGCTGTTTAGCTGTCTGATGGCCTTGAGAGATGCTGTTTTTCAGTCTCTCGGGTCCCAGCTTTGATGCACCTGTACTGATCTCTCCTTCTGGATGGTAGTGGGGTGAACGGGCAGTGGCTCGGGTGGTTGTTGTCCTTGATGATCTTTTTAGCCTTCCTGTGACATCGGGTGCTGTAGGTGTCCTGGAGGGCAGGTAGTTTGCCCCCGTGATGCGTTGTGTGAACTCCAAGCCTAATTTCTTCAGCCACATGAGGTTGAAGAGACTCTGTTGCACCGCCTTCACCACACTATGTGGGTGGACCATTTCAGTTTGTCCGTGATGTGTACGCCGAGGAACTTAACTTTCCACCTTCTTCACTGATTGATGTGGATGGGGAGTACTCTGCTGTTTCCTGAAGTCCATGATCATCTCATTTTGTTGATGTTGAATGAGAGGTTATTTTCCTGGCACCACACTGAGTGCCCGCACCGCCTCCCTGTAGGCTGTCTCGTCGTTGTTGATCAAGCCCACTACTGTTGTCGTCAAGAAACTTGATGATTGAGTTGGAGGCGTGCATGGCCACGCAGTCATGGGTGAACAGGGAGTACAGGAGGGGACAGGAGAGACTGAGCACGCACCCTTGTGGGGCCCCATTGTTGAGGATCACCGGAGTGGAGATGTGGTTTCCTACTTTCGCCACCTTGGGGCGGCCTGTCAAGTTCAGGACTCAATTACACAGGGTGGGTTTGAGACCCAGGGCCTCAAGCTTATACACTTGAAGGACACTATGGTGTTGAATGCTGGTCAAATTGGTCAAATCAGGTGGTTTTTATTTGCATTAGTCTTAAACTTTATAAACAAATATAAGTTTATATTAGGCAAAAGTTTATTATATATTTTTCTTACGAGTCTTGGCCCACTGTTTACTCTCTGAGCTAGGCTAGCTAAGAGCTGTGTATGGTTGAGGTATTGGTAACACACGTCACTAACTGCAGTGTTTATCGCCCCTCGCCTGGTAACCTTTGGGAGAGAAGCGTGTGTGTGTGTACGCCTCTGTGTGAAGGAGAGGTCTTACCTAGGTTTGGAGACTCCCTTTGCTCCATCCCCTTTGACCGATGCTGAATGCTGCGCCGCCAGCAGCTAATTGGCCATTCAGGCATACGCTGTGGCAGTGGTGGTTTTTGCATTCTAAATTCTCCCGGCTGCGTGTAGTCTGAACCTTTTAAATCTAATCAGTCCCATTAGCGCCACGATCTATGTCTTTTTCTCCCTTCCCCTCCCCTGCCTGAGTCAGCTGTCAGGAGCTAGAGGAAGGAGTTTCCTGGCCCCTTAGGCACAGTTTACCCTCTCCAAATAACCATAACTGGTGGGCATGCCAAACTGCCCCCAGGTCAGTGTCAGTAGGGGCGAGTCAGGATCCATCAGAAGAGATGATACTGAGGGATATTGGCAGGTTCACAAACACACTGAGTCCTTCTGAACTCTCCTGATCAGAACAATGCATTTGAGGCCTCTCATTTCAGGCTTGGCTTCACTAGACTGTCTGCTGTCATATGCAACAAGGCTGAGGTAGACTAACTGTTTCAGTGAAGCTGAGCTAGAAAAGTCTCATTCTAACCCGGCCTGAGTCCAGGCAGCTCAGTAGGCAGGGCAAATAAAGCCTGTCAGTGGAGTACGGCTGAGGCTCAGTTGTTTTAATGGAGCTGTGGCTGAGGAGTGTCTCCCTCTCTCTGACCTGTCTGTGGACCAGAGTGTTTTCCTCTCTCCGACCTGTCTGTGGACCAGAGTGTTTTCTTCTCTCTAAACGGTCTGTGGACCAGTCTCTCCCTCTCTCTAACGGTCTGTGGACCAGTCTCTCCCTCTCTCTAACCGGTCCGTGGACCAGTCTCTCCCTCTCTCTAACCGGTCCGTGGACCAGTCTCTCCCTCTCTCTAACCGGTCCGTGGACCAGTCTCTCCCTCTCTCTAACCGGTCCGTGGACCAGTCTCTCCCTCTCTCTAACCGGTCCGTGGACCAGTCTCTCCCTCTCTCTAACCGGTCCGTGGACCAGTCTCTCCCTCTCTCTAACCGGTCCGTGGACCAGTCTCTCCCTCTCTCTAACTGGTCCGTGGACCAGTCTCTCCCTCTCTCTAACCGGTCCGTGGACCAGTCTCTCCCTCTCTCTAACCGGTCTGTGGACCAGTCTCTCCCTCTCTCTAACCGGTCTGTGGACCAGTCTCTCCCTCTCTCTAACCGGTCCGTGGACCAGTCTCTCCCTCTCTCTAACCGGTCCGTGGACCAGTCTCTCCCCCTCTAACCGGTCTGTGGACCAGTCTCTCCCTCTCTCTAACCGGTCCGTGGACCAGTCTCTCCCCCTCTAACCGGTCTGTGGATCAGAGTCTCAGCCTTCCTGCGTGCTGAAACCTGACTATTTTTACCTCCGGTTGGAGTGTGTCTAACGGAGGATGTTCAGCTTCAGTCGTAACAAAGACCAGGGTGAATCATCATGTCGTGGCCCAGCCGACACACTTCAGCTTATACAACCTTGAGGACTCTCAGGATTTTTGATGACTCAAAATGTCAAAGTATTTTCAAATCGTTCTACTTTTATGTCCCGCCTGGCTGCACTTGGCATTCTGCTGTCTCCTGGATGGGTTTTGGCTTCTCGCCCATGGAACTTTAAAAATAAATGGTTGTCAGATGGATGTGTGGTCTATCAGAATGCTGGTACAACAGCTGGTCTCTCTTTCTGTAAGTCACGTCTCCTGGTCTCACTCTCTAGACATGCTCAGTCTGTAACAGGACTGACTGCTGCTACTAGACGTGTCTGAGACAAAGGTGCTTGCCTTCATAGTATATGTGTATATTGTACAGACCAAGTAGACATATTTCTTCCCATTCAGGGATCCACTGTAGCTCAGTTGGTAGAGCATGGCTCTTGCAATGGCAGGAACATGGGTTCAATTCACGGGACCACCCATGTGACCTATGACTAAGTATTTTTGGACAAAAGCGTCTACTAAATGGCAATTACTGATATTATTATTATTCAGTGACTGCCAAATTAATAAAGGGGTTAAGTGGTGTCAAGCTCAACCCCTAAACTGACCGTATATCTTCATTTGAGTTCTCTGACAGCACTGGTCTCACCTCACTAACAGACTATCCCATTACAACCTGGCAACCTGTTCAGGCGCTCCCATTCTGGAAGAGGGAGGATCTCCGACTTGAGAACCTGACAGTCAAGGCACTGCGCTGGGCGTGCGACGGTTTGCCTCTCATGCCATTGTTATCTTTTTCTGAGCGTGCACACACACCCTTACGTGCAGGACCTTGACATGAGCATGTGATTTGGACTCTAGGCCTCATTAGTGCTCTCTCTATTTGCGTGTGTGTTGTGTTTACTCAGCGCTCAGAGTTCATTCCTCCCAAAGGCCCTAGCCAGCCACAAGAATGCTCCCTGCTGCTCTGGAGACTGGAGAGGGAAGCCCAGAGCCCAGGCTCTTGTGTCAGTCACCCTTCTCTGCATACACGCACACAATTATTCTTGAGTTCCCCTCAACGCTCTGGTCAGTCCAGCTTTGGGCCGGGTTCACTTGGACGAAAATGCTCCAACTGAGTGAAAGAGGGAGGTGCTTTATGGACTTGTCCAATATGTTTTTTATTTTTAAAAAAAATTCATTTTTTATTGAATTTATTTATTTATATATATATGTAGAAATCAATAAAAAATTTGGAACTTTATTTAACGAGGCAAGTCAGTTAAGAACACATTCTTATTTTCAATGGAGGCCTAGGAACAGTGGGTTAACTGCCTTGTTCAGGGGCAGAACAACACATTTTTACCTGGTCAGCTCAGGGATTCGATCTTGCGACCTTACGGTTAACTAGTCCAACGCTCTAACCACCTGTCTCACGAGGAGCCTGCCTGTTACGCGAATGCAGTAAGAAGCCACGGTAAGTTGCTAGCTAGCATTAAACTTAAAAATCAATCATTCATAATCACTAGTTAATTACACATGGTTGATATTACTAGTTTATATAGCGTGTCCTGCGTTGCATATAATCGATGCGGTGTGCATTCGTGAAAAAGGACTGTCGTTGCTCCAACGTGTACCTAACCATAAACATCAATGCCTTTCGTCAAATCAATACACAGAAGTATATATTTTTAAACCTGCGTATTTAGCTAAAAGAACAGTTAGCAGGCAATATTAACCAGGTGAAATTGTCACTTCTCTTGCGTTCATTGCCGTTTGGGCCGCCTGGCTCATTGCGAACTAATTTGCCAGAATTCTACGTAATTATGACATAACATTGAATGTTGTACAATGTGACAGCAATATTTAGACTTAGATAAAATACTGAACGGTTCCGTATTTCACCGAAATAATAAACGTTTTGTTTTTGAAATTATAGTTTCCGGATTCGGCCATATTAATGACCTAAGGCTCGTATTTTATCGTTATTATGTTATAATTAAGTCTATGATTTGATATTTGATAGAGCAGTCTGACTGAGCGATGGTAGGCAGCAGCAGGCTCGTAAGCATTCATGCATTTTGCCAGCAGCTCTTCGCTGTGCTTCAAGCATTGAGCTGTTTATGACTTCAAGCCTGTCAACTCCTGAGATTAGGCTGGTATAACCGATTTGAAATTGCTAGTTAGTGGGGTGTGTGCTAATAGCTTTTCAAACGTGACTTGGAGTGGTTGTTCCCCTTGCAGAGGCTTTTGTGGAGCGATGGGTAATGCTGCTTCGAGTGTGGCTGTTGTCGATGTGTTCCTGGTTCGAGCCCAGGTAGGGGCGAGGAGAGGGACGGAAGCTATACTGTTACACTGGCAATACTAAAGTGCCTATAAGATCATCCAATAGTCAAAGGTATATGAAATGCAAATGGTATAGAGAGAAATGGTCCTATAATTCCTATAACAACTTCAACCTAAAATTTCTTACCCGGGAATATTGAAGACTCATGTTAAAAGGAACCACCAGATTTCATATGTTCTCATGTTCTGAGCAAGGAACTTAAACGTTAGCTTTTTTACGTGGCACATAATGCACTTTTACTTTCTTCTCCAACACTTTGTTTTTGCATTATTTAAACCAAATTGAACATGTTTCATTATTTATTTGAGGCTAAATTGATTTTATTTATGTATTATATTAAGTTAAAATAAGTGCTCATTCAGTATTGTTGTAATGTTCATTATTACAAATAAATATACAAAAATTGTCCGATTTAATCGGGATCGGCTTTTTTTGGTCCTCCAATAATCTGTATCGGCGTTGAAAAATCATAATCGGTCAACCTCTACTTTTAATAGATCGCAAAGCAGCATACAACCGGGCTAAACGTTTGGAAGAAGTTCACTTTCTCATCCATAGCCTAAAAACTCATATCAAATGCAAGTTAGCTGTTTAGCTCCCATCTGTAGGCTGGGGGCATTTAGGATGTCTTCTACTGCGGATCGCTGGAATAACCTAATGATTATGATCACACTTCTTCAATTCAAATATTATGGCAACACTATACCAAAGATGGTTTGGTTTAGGAACTTGGGAACCAAGCTGGAGTTATCAGTGTAGCCTGTCATCGCCTGGACTTGTTGAAATATCTCCCCTCCTAGAGAAAAACTTCTGTTAAAAAACAAGTTAAAATTACAGGTGACAGTTTGGGGGAGAAACATATATCCAATCGTCCTCTGGAATAATGGGCATTCTGGGTTATTAAATACATAACCAATGTTCTCTGGTTATACTTGGTCCTGTGCAAATAGCAAATATTATTCACAAAATGTAGGCAAAAAAATGCATCTTTAGAGAATGCAATGCTCAGATACGATCTGTAGAAAGGCTATCTTCAACATAAAAGCTGATTTGAGTGTTTCAACACAATATGCATCGAAGCCCAACTGAAACCTTATTAGAAACACGTCGGGTCGTTTTCACAGCCTTTTCTTTGCAACTGGTCAAATTGTGCACATTTTTCAAATGACATCAATCTTTGTTTTTTCTTTCTGCTTTGTGTTTTCTCCCCAGGCCCTAAACGTCTTTGCTCCGCGAAAGAAGACCGAGAACTTTACCGTCGTTAACTAGATTTGAAGCATTAATTCTCTTTATATATTAAATTATTCTTGTTGAGCAAGAGTTTATTTAGTCTTCTAGGGCAACATATGTCTATAATTAGATAAACGTAGCTTCTCTTTTGTCAAGGTGACTAACAAATAGCCTACCAAATTGTCTAAATCAGGAAAAACAATATCCTGCACTCGTTTTGCAGTCTGACTGTAGCCTCGAGTGCATTTTCCTATACAACCCTAACACGTGTTCGGGTTGGGCGTGGGCCTCAGATTTTCACTGTATCACATATAGTCGGGTGGTTGCGGATGGGTTATTAGCGATGTTGAGCGGGTGAACAAACAGCGGACCCGTGCACCACTAACACGCACAGTTTACAGAACCTAAGAAGAACATTCAATGGGACAGTGCGAGAGCTGCTGCTTCAACTCCAACGTATCGTTCGTTGCTGCTGGAGTGCAACATGGTTTTAGAAGCCCAATCATTGCCCAACAATTCTAAGTACAATTACTTGTTAAAAACAGTTTTAATGGCCATGGTTTGAAAATATATACGATGGTAATTGAAGCACGCTTTTCAATTCGCCATTGAAATGCACAGGCAACGATAGGCAGGCTTCAAGTGCATCACATAGCACTTTGCAATGAGCATTGCAGTATGCTTTTTGAAAACGTACTTCATTGTTTGAAACCTGACCGTTTTATGAGGCATGTCTTACCTTGCTTCAAAGTACACTATAGTGTAATTTCACCTCAAAATATATTATATTTAATGAATGTGGCATTTGACCCAAACTGTTTTTGTAACAATGAGTTAGACATGATGAATCCAATGAAATGGTCCAAAGTCACCTCTGGACCCCCCCCACACCCCTTGCCAATCCCCCCAACAACGAGTGTATATGATCAGTTCTCTGTCAGGCAAGTAGTATGGAGCTGCGGCTTGGAATATTGCCTCATCCTATGTAATGTATTCTCAGTAAAAACATTTTTTTAGATACTGGAAAGAAATTAATTATTGATATCGTTAGGTTTATTTTTGCGTCATACATCCTTATATTACCACCTAGATGGAGTTGTTCCTGCTATTAGTTGAACACTGAGATGTATTCTCATTGAATATAATTTATTTTCTCTGGTGAGAGAGATTAGTAATGAAGTTGTTAGGTTTATGTCCCATCCGACATCCTGGTATGACAAGGTTCTGACCTCTGACAGATATCATTCTGAGCACCGTGGGTTGATGACCTAATTGGGTTATGCACCCAATGCACATGGGTCCGGTAAATTTAAAAAATGTTAGGCACATGTAAAATGCTGCCAGTCAAATGTCAGGCACCACATTTCCCCAGTGGAAACCCAGGTACATGGCTAGGCTATTTTTAGGAATTGCCTTGGGACCTCTATGCAGTGAACAAGGGGGAGCAGAAACCCCCACACACACCCAGTCTTGGCACAGCTTCCAAGCAGACTGCAGTTCTTCAGTCCTAGATTAGCATGTGGGCTACACTCCAGCAGCAGAGAGAGGAAGGGGTAGATTAAGCTAGCATATCCAGCAGCTGGGATTGTGTGTCGGTCTGTGTAGGTTGTGTGTGTGTGTGTAGATTATGTGTGTCGGTCTGTGTAGGTTGTGTGTGTCGGTCTGTGTAGGTTGTGTGTGTCGGTCTGTGTAGGTTGTGTGTGTCGGTCTGTGTAGGTTGTGTGTGTGTAGGTTGTGTGTGTGTAGGTTGTGTGTGTGTGTGTGTGTGTGTGTCGGTCTGTGTAGTTTGTGTCTGTGTGTGTCGATTGTCTGTGTGTGTGTAGGTTGTGTGTGTCGGGTCTGTGTAGGGTGTGTGTGTGTGTGTGTGTGTAGTAGAGCTCGACCGATGTAATGGTTTTCATAACAATTGGAAATCTGTATTTTTGGGCGCCGATTTCCGATTTTTATTTTTATACCTTTTTTATTTAACTATGCTAGTCAGTTAAGAACACATTATTATTTTCAATGACTGCCTAGGAACAGTGGGTTAACTGCCTTGTTCAGGGGCAGAATGACAGATTTTCACCCTGTCAGCTCAGGGGTTCCAATCTTGCAACCGCACAGTTAACCAGTCCAACGCTCGAACCATTGCACTCCATGAGTAGCCTGCCTGTTAAACGAGTGCAGTAGAAGCCAAGGTAAATTGCAAGCTAGCATTAAACTTAACTTATAAAAAACAATCAATCATAATCACTAGTTATAACTACTCATCCAGTTTAGCAGGCAATGTTAACCAGGTGAAATTGTCATTTCTCTTGCGTTCATTGTGTGCAGTGTCAGGGTATATGCAACAGTTTGGGCTGCCTGGCTCATTGCAAACTAATTTGCCAGAATTGTACGTAATTATGACATACATTGAAGGTGTTGCTATGTAACAAGAATATTTAGACTTAGGCATGCCACCCGTTAGATAAAATACAGAACGGTTCCGTATTTCACTGAAATAATAATCGTTTTGTTTTCTTAATGATAGTTTCCGGATTCGATCATATTAATGACTAAAGGCTCGTATTTCTGTGTGTTATTATGTTATAATTAAGTCTGATTTGATAGAGCAGTCTGACTGAGCAGCAGCAGGCCCGTGATCATTCATTCAAACAGCACTTTCGTGCTTTTTGCCAGCAGCTCTTCGCAAGCACAGCGCTGTTTATGACTTCAAGCCTATCAGCCTAATGGCTGGTGTAACCAATGTGAAATTGCTAGCTAGTTAGCTGGGTGCGCGCTAATACTGTTTCAAACATCACTCGCTTTTAGATTTGGAGTAGTTATTCCCCTTGCGCTGCAAGGGCCGTGGCTTTTGTGGGGCGATGGGTAACGATGCTTCGAGTGTGGCTGTTGTCGATGTGTTCCTGGTTTGAGCCCAGGGAGGGGCGAAGGTGAGGGATGGAAGCTATACTGTTACACTGGCAATACTATAGTGCCTATAAGAACATCCAATAGTTAAAGGTATATGAAATACAAATGGTATAGAGAAAAAGTTGTATAATTCCTATAATAACTACAACCTAAAACCTCTTACCTGGGAATATTGAAGTCTCATTTTTGAAAAGGGAACCCCAACTTTCATATGTTCTCATGTTCTGAGCAAGGAACTTAAACGTTAGCTTTTTTACATGGCACACATTGCTTTCCTCTCCAACACTTTGTTTTTGCATTATTTAAACCAAATTGAACATGTTTCATTATTTACTTGAGGCTAAATGGATTTTATTTATGTATTATATTAAGTTCAAATAAGTGTTCATTCAGTATTGTTGTAATTGTCATTATTACAAAATAAAAAAGTAAAAAATTGACTTATTTTTAAAATCGGTATCAGCATTTTTGGTCCTCCAATAATCGGTATCGGCTTTGAAAAATCATAATCGATCGACCTCTACTGTGTAGGTTGTGTGCGTGCGTGTGTTGTGTGTGTCGATCTGTGTAGGTTGTGTGTGTGTTCTGGTCTGTGTAGGTTGTGTGTGTGCCGGTCTGTGTAGGTTGTGTGTGTGTGTCGGTGTGTGTTCGTCAGTACTAAATGTGACTTTCAGTAAGGGCGTGTTTGTGTATTGTGCAAAGTCAGGACTGTCGTCCGTTCTGTTCCTGGACTATATTTGGTAACTTTTGACAGCCACGCTAACAGTCAGGCAGGCTGATGGTAAACTGGCCTAAGCCTTTATCTCACTCTGACTGCCGTTTTGACTATCTGTGAATTGGATACTATTCTGTTCTGTGGGGACTTTCCCTTCATTTTAATGTTGACAGCAACCATTTGATTTTGACACTGCAGTTTTATTTTTTGCAAAGCAATGCTTCTGCCCGGTTGGAGTATGACAGGTACAGAAGGTGTTTGTAGTGTAGAAATCGTTTGATGGTAATTTGTTCATTTGTATGAGTGTTTTTTCCTCTGGACAGTTTCTTGTCAAACAAGCACAACAGACAAGTCATTACTGAAAGTTACTGAGAGAACAGGTGTAGAAACCACGCCTTCTAAACTACATTTTTCTCCCATTAGACCTGGTGTCGCTGTTCGACCTGGAGAATGACCTCCCAGACGAGCTGATCCCCAACGGGGACCTGGGTGGCCTGATGGGCATGCCCTCCAACGGTGCCCCTGGTGGGGGGGGAGGAGTGCCTGGAGGAGGTCCCCGGGGCCTGGGCTCCATGGTCCCTGATGCTGCCGCCAAACACAAGCAGCTGTCTGAGCTCCTGAGAGCGGGCGGTGCTGGGTCCGGTGGCATGGGCCCCATGATGGGGAAAGTCCCCATGGGCCAGGGCTCGCCCAACCAAGCCCAGAAAGGAAGCCCCGCCAGCGGACAACAAGGCAACGGCTCCATGGCGGGCTTCAACCAGGCTATGATGAACAGCCATGGACACGGGATGCCGGGCCAGGTGATGAACGGGGCCCTGGGGCCGGCAGGACGGGGCAGGCTGGGGCTGCAGCAGTACCAGGTCCAGGCCATGCAGGGTGCTGGGGGGGGCGTGGGGCCGGGAGGCAGCAGTGTGCTGGCTGAGACTCTGGCTCAGGGAGGAGGGCAGATGGGAGCTCACAACACCATGAACGCCCAGCAGGCGAGCAACATGAATAAGGTGAGTGTTGGTGCATGTACTGTCTGTTTACTGTCTGGCTTCACTCGGGACCGAGGGTTTTGACTAGTCTGGTCAGGAAAACTCATTGCCATGGCCTATGATTTGTGATTGTAAAACTGGAGTAAATACATTGGTCATTTATATATACAGTACCTGTCAAGTTTGGACACATTTACTCATTTGAGGGTTTTTCTTTATTTATACTATAGAATAATAATGAAGACATCAAAACTATGAAATAACACATATGGAATCTAGTAAACAAGAAAGTGTTAAACAAATCAAAATATACTTAATATTTTATATTCTTCAAAGTAGCCACCCTTTGCCTTGCTGACAGCTTTTGCACACTCTTGGCATTCTCTCAACCAGCTTCACCTGGAATGCTTTTTCAACTTTCTTGAAGGAGTTCCCACTTATGCTGAGCACTTGTTGGCTGCTTTTCCTTCACTCTGCGGTCCAACTCATCCCAAACCATCTCAATTGGTGTTTAGGTCGGGTGATTGTGGAGGCCAGGTCATCTGATGCAGCACTCCATCACTCTTATTTTTGGTCAAATAGCCCTTACACAGCCTGGAGGTGTGTTTGGTCAATGTCCTGTTGAAAAACAAATGATAGTCCCACTAAGCGCAAACCAGATGGGACGGCGTATCGCTGCAGAGTGCTGTGGTAGCCATGTTGGTTATGTGTGCCTTGAATTCTAAATAAATCACTTACATTGTCACCAGCAAAGCACCATCACACCACCACCTCCGTGCTTCATGTTGAGAACCACACATGTGGAGATAATCCATTAATCTACTCTGCATCTCACAAAGACACGGCTATTGGAACCAAAAATTGGACTCATCAGACCAAAGGACATATTTCCACCGGTGTAATGTTCATTGCTTGTGTTTCTTGGCCCAAGCAAGTCTCCTTTTCTTACTGGTGTCCGTTAGTAGTGGTTTCTTTGCAGCAACTCGACCATGAACGCCTGATTCATGCAGTCTCCTCTGAACAGTTGTTAAGATGTCTGTTACTTTAACTCTGTGAAGCATTTATTTGGGCTGCAATTTCTGAGGCTGGTAACTCTAATGAACTTATCCTCTGCAGCAGAGGTAACTGGGTCTTCCTTTCTTGTGGTGGTCCTCACGAGAGCCAGTTTCATCATTGAGCTTGATGATTTTTGCGACTGCACTTGAATAAACTTTCAAAGTTCTTAATTTTCTGTCTGAAAGTAATGATAGTCTGCCATTTCTCTTTGCTTATTTGAGCTGTACTTGCCATAAGATGGGCTTTCTTCTGTATACCACTCCCGCCATCTCACAACAACCGATTGTCTCAAACATTAACTTTTAACAAGGCAAATCTGTTCATTGAAATGCATTCCAAGTGACTACCTCATGAAGCTGGCTGACAGAATGCCAAGAGTGTGCAAAGCTGTCATCAAGGCAAAGGGTGGCTACTTTGAATAATCTCAAATATAAAATAATTTTTGGTTACTACATGATTTCATAGTTTTGATGTCTTCACTATTATTCTACAATGTATGAAATGGTACAAATAAAGAAAAGTTGTCAACTTTTGACTGGTACTGTATATTTATCTTTTATTTCATTATATTCATCCAGGCTTGACACCGATGGGAGTGGGAAATGATGTCCTTGCTTTACTGTGTCCCACAGTCTTCCCGTGCTCTGGGAGCAATGCTTTCTAACTGGCTTGTTCATGGCATCATGGCTGTCTGTTTCATGCGTGCTTTGCATCAGTACATCTGTCTGTCCAGATAGGAAGCTTGTTGTTGGTTTGGTGACAGAATCGTCGGTACAGCTCTGGTTTCCCTGCTCATATCACTGTTGAGCTATGAGATTCAAAGTCATGTCTCCGTTTGGAACAGGGATTCCCTGCTCAGTGTGAGTGTGCATTGTTCTTGTACCGATTGAGCGCTATAATCCCTGTTGGTCAGTACATGTACACATGCATCTGTTGGGTCTCTCTCTCTCTGATGCATCCTTGTCTCCCACCCACCATATGCACATCCTGTAATCTTACCCTGGGATTTTGGGAGGAACATGACACCCAGCTGGAGTGTTGAATACATCCCTCCAGGACAGCAGAAGTGACCTTTCATAGCATGTTAGGTGCACAGGCTGACCTCCGAACAGTCTTTTCCAATAACGGGATTTTTCCTGTAGCTACTGTAGTCAACGTTAGCATTGATCCGCTATGGAGAACTCTATCTACTGGATTCCCTTGCTTGGCTAGCTGGTTGGAGCAACTGGAGTCAGCCTGCTGTCTGCTCTGAGGTCAGTGTATTGGGTGAATAGGTGTTCCCCTGCCTGTCTCGCTTGTAGGTAAGGCTGAGGCTAAAGCATGGAGAGAGAGGCCCATATAAATATATTTAATTTGAATTCTATGGTTAGGCCTGTAACTTGATTCTAGCTTGATATTTCATTAGTATCCCATAGACTTAGGCCTACTATTGACCTGCTTTGAGTTGTTTTGGAATGTGGATATAGGTGGGTGAAGGGAGATTGTTTCCTTTGCAGAAACGTACTGATGACAAGTCTGAGAAAGCATAGTAGTGTTTAGAGAAGGACAGCTCTATCTGTTGATTTGTGAAAAGTGTGTAGTAGTTGTGTGGTAGTGCTAGTTTCAGGGATGTCTACGGGTTTTCTCTGCTACTGTTGTGGCTTGACAGGAAACTACGGGGAAACCAGCTTGCTAGTTCATACAGACTCGACACATGCAGGCCGTCACCACATAAAACAAACCCCCGGGCTCGCTGACACGCGTGACTGTCTGGCGTTGCTTTCTTACACAGTACTGACAGGGATTAACATCATGTCTCCAGTTCTCTGCGAATGTTCCATAGTTAGGCCCCAGCAACAGTAGCAGGGTCAACCCTGGGTGTATCTTCACCATCTAACCTACTGCCAGGAGAAAGAGGGATTTCAAACTGTGGAGGATAGTGTGTACATGCCATGGTACGTTGGTTAGGCTGTGGTTGCTAGATAAAAGAGCTGGCTCTGGCAGTATTGACATTGCACAGCTGCCACAAGACTAACGCATGCTGCTGAAGTGTGGCAGACACCAGAGTGTCAGCCCAGCGTTCTTAGTATCTGTCTGAATCAGCATCAGGTTTGGGGTCAATTCCATTCACTCAGACAGTAGACCAAACAAAAATCTTCATTCCAAATGTTTCTAATTGAAGAGAAAAGTCATTTCAGTGTACTTCCTGAATTGAAATAGAATTCATCCCCACCTTGATGAGCAGACGTGCTTTACATACAGCACCCCCGCTAGCTAGAGTACACCTACTGTTTTCATTCACAGAGATGTGGTGGTCTGTGAGAATCAGTAGGACGGTTCAGTATGCACAACATGAGACAACTTCTAGTAAAAAGAGGAAGGGAAGTGCTGCTAAGGTACACAATAGTAGATTTTGGAAGACAGAAGGTGCTCTTTGGTTAACATCTTGGAGCCACCCCCCTACTTTTTTCAATTTCCGCCTGAAGACATACCCAAATCTAACTGCCTGTAGCTCAGGCACAGAACCAAGGATATGCATATTCTTGATTTAATTTGAAAGAAAACACTGAAGTTTGTAAATGTGAATTGAATGTAGGAGAATATAACACAATAGATCTGTTTTAGATAATACAATGAAAAAAACATCTTTAAAATGAACAAGACAAAACAAACATTCAGATATGATGATGGGGACAATTTCAGTGAAAAGTATGAGGGCAACAGTACTTGTGCAACGTTTCAGAATGATAACTTCCAAAATGTGTGCTACATGACATTTATCATGAAGTCACCCAGGTGTCCCACACAAGTAGCCCAAATGTACCCAAGTGGCCAAATTGGTGAAGTTATACATTTTGAATGGAATAACTATACAAAATACCAAAATGGTATTCTAAATACCAATTTTTTTTGGAGAAAAAAAAACTTTTTTTTTTAAATAATACATTTACAAAATAACACTTTCAATATTTGGAAGACCCTCAGTCCTCTACACAATATTGTGCTGCTGATGCCAGGTGCCACAGCAGTCTCTTTCTGCTGTAAAGCAGAGGGTCACCAAGCTTGTTGTGCAGGTGATGGGGGACTTCATTTTTGCAAAGAACACAGCGACGCCTCCATGCTGTGCCCTTTTGGCCCTGAGGCACATCCATGCCTGCAGAAATAAATTTGGCAGGAGCTGGATGAACCAGCTTCAGTGGGGGATGGACACCTTGGCACTGGGGGCTCCCATTCGGAGTCAGTGTCACTGTAAAATAAAATGTTCAGTTAGAATAGTTTCACATATGAGCCCTGTATCAAAAGGTATAATAAACAGATATATATAAAGTACAGGGAACATAAGGTTGAATATATTATTATGACCTGCTAGATCTACTGTCTATTTTATATTATGACATTTCAGCTAGATCTACTGTCTCTATTATATTATGACAGACCAGGTAGATTTACTGTCTTTATTATATTACAACAGACCAGCTGTATCTACTGTCTCCATTTCACTTTGGCCATTGTTGTGGGCCTGCCCTCCCCTCAACAGCCTCAAATAGGCTATTTCATTTCACAAATAATATTTTACATTATTAATTTCAAACAACGGCATTGGCATGAGAAACTTACCAGTCCAAAACGATGTCCTCTCCGTTCAAAAAATATTCCTCCATTTGGGAATCGCTAAATGAATCGTCCTACAACAGTCTGTCTCATTTTCCCGATCAATTTCTTCTAAAATTGTGTGTACATCTGTATATCTAGACTCCAATTTAGCGTTCCCTGACTTAGTCGCCATACTGATTGATATATAAACAGCTGAAGATGCGCTTTACCAAAACAAAGTTGTGCGTAACATGCGTTGCTCCTTCCGGTATGAAACTTCAATGACCCTCTTTACGCCAGAGTTTACTACATGGATTGGTCTTCCAACACATAAACATTACATATTGCCGTTTACCTCAGCTCATTGGCTATCTACCCAGCTAGATTTCAAGATGATCAGTGGTCATTGGGTTAAAATACAGTCAATCAACGAAACAGCGGTCATATCATTGGTGCACAATGATGTCATTACTTGTTGTCTTCAAATCGGTTTCTTTCAGTCAATACATCCCGCGAAATGACCCATCAGGTTTGGTTGTGTTACAAACAAACCAGTTGATTGCAATGAAACCAAACATGACTGGAAAAGTCACGTTCTGTGTGGGTTATTTACCTGGAATGTGTCGTCAAAAATGGAATGAGACGGAATTCACGACACAAGCGGTTCACAAAATGTTTCGTGTTAGGCTATAAAAATGGATTTGATCAAATAAAAGACCATTGTGTAACAATGAGCATTGGGATTGCAAACAGAGGAAGATCGTCAAAGGTAAACAATTTATTTTATTGCAGTTTGATTGTTACGCCTCTGCTGGTTGAAATAGTTGTTTTTTATGGGGCTCTATCCTCAGATAATCGCATCGTATTCTTTTGCAGTAAATACGTTTTTAAATCTGACGACGCAGTTGGATTAGCAAGATTCTAGGCTTTCGACCCATGTGAAACACTTGTATTTTCATGAATGTTTAATATGACTATTTTTGTAGCGTTCACCGTATGTTGTCGAATTTCAGCCCGCTAACGGGTTCGGTGCGCAGAGAGGTTAAAGGGGCACATTGGTCATCAAAAAACGAGGAGGACCAAGGCACTTCATATAATGAATTAAAATGCCTATCTGTATGGCATGTTCAATGGAAACTAAGTTATTTCTGACGCATTTCCTCTGCATGGTCTTCCTCAGGGAGTACAAAGAAATGATAATATCCTCTTTTGAACAGCTTTTCCAGTCATCTCTGATTTGAAGGGGGAGTGTTTACAGAATTCATTGGACAACATCTAGTAAGCTTTACTATACACATTAAAAAGTTAAATACTTTACATATGTAATCAATAAATTCAACTCCAAGCAAGAAGCATCAGAATGCCTAGAAAGGTAGTTCTAACCTTAAATGTGACTGGGCAAAGTGTCAAGAATAGGAGAGCTGTCTATTCCATAGTACACTGGAACACATCAAACATGGACAACAGTCTAAACATAGCTGAGGGCAATAGAGCAAAATGTCCACTAGACAGAAAATGGACCTCTCACTACCTTACAGGAAAGGTGAAATCCCTATCTTCATTTAAACCAGGGTACTTAGTAGCATGTAATTTGTAAATCCCTATCTTCATTTAAACCAGGGTACTTAGTGGCCTGTAGTTTGTAAATCCATATCTTCATTTAAACCAGTGTGCTTAGTGGCATGTAATTTGTAAATCCATATCTTCATTTAAACCAGTGTGCTTAGTGGCCTGTAGTTTGTAAATCCCCAAACTTTCCCTTTGGTTTATCTGTTTAAGATGGTCCCCTTTTCTAATTGAGGCCGGAGCATGATCAATACCCACAACTTGTAGGGAGGCAGGGTTGCCATGGTGTAAGGACTTGTAGTGCCTTGCCATGGGGTCGTCTTCGTTGCCTACCCGTATGCTGTACTTGTGTTCCGCTAAGCAGTCTTGAAGGCGTCTCTTTGTCCGTCCAATGTAGAACACCTTGCACTGTGGACATTCCAATCTGTAGATGACATGAGTGGTTTTACAGTTAATGAAGTGCTTGACTTGATACTCCATTTTAGAAGCTGTCAACAGAATACTTTTCCTGTGCAATAGTTCTGCAATGGTGGCACTGGTTGCACGTAAAAGAGCCTTTGGGTTTGTGGTCTGGCCATGAGACAACCTGGTATACTCTCAGGTCTGTCGTTGTTTCCGGTAGCTACAGTACTGCTACCAATGCCATTCAAAGAAATTCAAGCGGTACACCCCTGGTTTGGCATAGGGCATGTGAACTCTCATTCTCTATTTTTGTTTTCTTTCTCATTCATTCTCCGTGAGTCCTCTTTCTCTCTCGCTGTCCCTCTAACATTCTCTTCCTCTGTCTAGTTTACCTTCATTCTTTTTCTTTCTTTCTTATTTTCTTCTTTCTCTTCCAATTGTGTGTGTGTGCTGGCCCTCCCTGGCCCCTTGGCTCATAATGGAGCTGTAAATCATGTTAAGGGGACGTGTGTGTGGAAGGAGAGAAAGGAGGAGGAGGGAGGGATGGAGAGGGGGAAAGCGGCTATTTCAGAGGCCGTCTCCACATCTGTCTGGGGTGTGTTTTGAATGTATTACTTTTAAGTGCATGTTCGCTCTAGTTAGAATTTGGGAGTTGATTCCCCTGCGCTGTACTGTATACTGGAGTATTTTGAAATGCCAACTGTATAATCTTCAGTACCGGTATGATAAAAAGAGTGTGTGTTGGGGCGTCCTAAAGCTCGGGGGGCTGTTGTGACTATGGAAGATGTGCTAAATAACAGCTCAGGTAGGAAGGAGTGTGTGTCGGAGCTCGAGGGAGAGCCAGTCTAGAGTTGGCCTGCATGTAAAAAGTTCAAGCTTGAAGTGTGTCAGCTAGTCAGTAAGCCTGTGCTAGCCCAGGCGCGTGAGACTGTTTGTTTGTGGGAGACTATAGTGAACGTGAGGCAGAGAGGAAATCAGCACGTCAGAGCTCCACTGTATGTAGGGGGTGGGGCAGACTAGAGCTCAGCTGTTGAGCGTGGCTACACGGCTGCTGGTCTCCGGCTCTTTCATCTGTCTGCTGGAGCGCTGACAACGGCGGGAGAGCCTCCTCACCACTAAGCACAGCGGAGCACAGTAGAGGAGCATGCTGCTAGAGCAGAGCAGGCAGGGCTGTGTACACTTGCACACCAGGAGAGGGATGGACTAGAAATGGGGATTAGGTCATTATGCTCGATTGCTAGTCATCCAACATACAGAAGTGGCAATCAGCAGTTGAAACGATAACAAATGATCTCCTTGCCCCTGTTTCGGTAAAAAGCTGAGGGATTGGGCTGGGGAAATGTAATCACTCTCCAATTCAAAGACAGAGCTATGGATGCAAGGACTGTCTTTGATATCAAAAGTATAGTTTTAACAATGATTTGTGGCTAAACAGTGTTTGTTTACAATTAATTTGTTTACAAACATTGGGGTAAAACAAGCTTATATTTTGGGTTCTGATGGGGTACGACATTGTAAGCTGGTGAGGTATTTATTGGGTACATATCCATATCATAAAGTCCAAAAATGGATGAGGTAACTGCTGATTGACACTTGAAGACCTGAGCTATACACTGACAAAACATTAGGAACACCTGCTCTTTCCATGACATAGACTGACCAGGTGAATCCAGGTGAAAGATATGATCCTTTATTAATGTCACTTGTTAAATCCACTTCAATCAGTGTAGATGAAGGGAAGAGACAGGTTAAAGAAGGATTTTTAAGCCTTGAGACAATTGAGACATGGATTGTGTATGCGTGTCATTCAGAGGGTGAATTGGGAATACAAATGATGTACAGTCCATGTGTAAAGTATTCAGACCCCTTTTCCACATTTTGTTACGTTACAGCCTTATTCTAAAATGGATTAAATAAAAATCTTCATCAATCTACACACAATACCCCATAATGACAATGTGAATTTTTTTTCTTAAAATTTTAGAAAATGTATTTTTATTTACATAAGTATTCAGACCCTTTGCTAATAGACTTGAAATTGAGCTCAGGTGCATCCTGTTTCCATTGATCATCCTTGAGATGTTTCTTCAACTTGATTGGAGGCCGCCTATGGTAAATTGAATTGATTGGACATGATTTGGAAAGGCAAATACCTGTCTATATAAGGACCCACAGTTGACAGTGCATGTCAAAGCATAAACCAAGTAATGCGGTTGAAGGAATTGTCCGTAGAGCTCTGACAGGATTGAGTCGAGGCACAGAGTGGCCAAACGGAAGCCCCTCCTCAGCGGCAGGGACTGGGAGACTTGTCAGGATTGAGGAAAAGATGAATGGAACAAAGTACAGCGAGATCCTTGATGAAACCTGCTCCAGAGAGCTCAGGACCTCAGACTGGGTCGAAGGTTCACCTTCCAACGACTCTAAGCACACAGCCAAGACAACGCAGGAGTGGCTTTGGGACAGTCTCTCAATGTCCTTGACTGGCCTGGACTTGAACCCGATCGATCATCTGTGAAAATAGCTGTAGCGCAACGCTCCCCACCAACCTGACAGAGCTTGAGAGGATCTGCGGAGAATGGGAGAAACTCCCCAAATACAGGTGTGCCAAGTTTGTAGTGTTTTACCCAAGAAGACTCAAAGGCTGTAATCGCTGCCAAAGGTGCTTCAACAAAGTACGGAGTAAAGGGTCTGAATACTTTTGTAAATGTCATCTTTCAATCTAAACCTGTTTTGCTTTGTCATTTTGGGGTATTGTGTGCAGATTGATGTGGGGGGAAACAATTCTATGCATTTTAGTATACGGATGTAACATAACAAAATGAATACTTTCCGAATGCACTGTAAAGGCCTTTGAATGGGGTGTTTGCAACGCTGCTGTGGTTTTCACGCTCAACAGCTTCCCGTGCGTATCAACATCCAGCCGACTTGACACAACTGTGGGAAGCATTGGACTCAACATGGGCCAGCATCCCTGTGGAACGCTTTGGACACCTTGTAGAGGCCTTAGCCTGAATTTGTCAGGGCATGTGGAGGGCAAAAGGGGTTGCAACTCAGTATTAGGAAGGTGTTTCTAAGATTTGGTATACTCATTGAAGTTGTCACAATTGCATGTTTTAAACCTTATTGGTCATATTGCAAGATCAAAATGTGTTTTTTTATTTATTCTAAAGAGATTGTAGCGGCGCATGCCTGCAGCAGATCTTGCACCACCCATTGGCTCTGAAATAGTGTATTTTATGTGTTCAACTCACATTGAGAAGCTAGTCAAGGAAGTTTAATGATGGTAGATGGATAGATAAATGGATGGGATTTGGCAGCCACTCATGGGTAAATGTTTCTTTCATACCTCTGTTTCCTTATTTGCCTGATTTTGCAGTTTGGCAGTTATAACGATGGGGGGGACAAAGACCTGTTGAAATAAGTCACACTGCATCTGACCGCTCTCTCCTATTTTCATCCATTTCAATGAGCTCCTCCACAAGATCCGACATGTATAATCATCTACAAGTAACTTGTAAGACATATATTCATATCTATACCTAGCCTGTGTTAGTAACCAAGGGAGCACCTAAACCTATCACATGTTGTGGTTGAGAGATGGCGTGATTTGGGGAGGCCTTGTAACAGGGACCACTTCCTCTTATCTCAACCACGGAGAGACAGATGTCAACCGCCAGACCCGCCATTGCACGCCATTCTCCCCTTCTAGACAATCCCCACAGAATCAGTGCTAAAATACCAGGCTCTTTGGTATTGTGTGCAGTAGGGAAACCTGTGGCTGGGCTTTGCAGTGTTGGGGCCCAATTTCGTTTGAACCCAATAGGTTAGTTTCACGGTTTTACAGTCCCAAATCATACATGGTCCTGGTCCTTCTTGACCCATTTTGAAACTCATGAACAGAGACCTGGTTCACCTCAGAGATGGTCCTAATCCCTTGTCTCTCTGTAGATGGGTATGGCTGGCAGTCCTTTTGGGCAGCAGTACGGTCAGGGCGGGGCCCAGCAGCAGATGGGGGTGAATGCCCAGCAGCAGCTCCGGAACAAGGCAGCCCTTGCCAACAGCCTGCCCCCCTTCCCCAGTGACCTGAAAGGGGCCAACAGCCTGCCCCCCTTCCCCAGTGACCTGAAAGGGGCCAGCAGCATGCCAAACCTGGTAAGTTCCTCCAACTTTGTAGAAAAGGAGAAACGCAAACCTGCGGTAAGTTTACACGATGACCTAAACGGAGGGTTCTGGGAAAGATCTGTTTCCATTTGGATCTCGAGCCTCTTCGTCTCGCCCCCTTAAACAGTTGGATTCCGCTAGCTGTCGGGGGCCACAAAAATCAGCTCTCAGATCTGATGTGGTCCCCATGCCTTTGTGTTTCAGACTTGTTACCTTGCCCCTACCCTCTTGGTGTTCTCACATATGGAAGTACTGACTATACAAAAGATATGTTGGAATCTCCACTCAGTTTATCAGAGAGTTAAGTGAAGCCATCATCATATTAATGTGCACACCTACCTAGTCCTTTCAGATGTTTGAACACTGAAGAGATTAGATTAGGCCCTAGTTAGAGGACTGGTCTCTAAAACCCCTATCATTGACCCCTAGATCCTACGTACTATGAGAGGATTGGTTGAAGCAATACGGTGAAAATTACCCCCAGCCTATCAAATCCTTTCAGATTTAGTCTCGCGTAGTGACAACTCTCCTGAAGTCCATTAGTCTCTGCATTGACTTTGAATAACGCTGCTGTTCCCAATGCCACAGTATTGGAACAATTATTCTGACACATTTCTCTTCCATCTCCAAAAACCAGGCCTGGAATGCAGAATGAGAGATTGTTGGAAGGGGGAAACATTTGTTAAAAGGCACTCCACTCAGAATATTGTTGTACAGAGAGAGAGAGAGAGAATGAGGGAAAGAGGAAGAGAAAAAGAGAGGGGTCTCTTTCAAGCACTGAGTAAATACTGCATGCAAATCTCTCTCCCAGGAACAGGAAAAGGGCCTAATGAACTCATTACAGAGGAAATAGTTGTGTTTCTATTTTGGTTAAAGGTTAATGGAGTCTTATGTGAAATAGTTGGATGTTTACCAGGCCTTTTGGGGGGGGGGCTTTTCTTTCTTTTTTGATTCATTCACTGGCTGCCTCCCATTATTCTGTCTGGGAATCGTTCTTTCTCCGTTCACCACTCTTCCCCTGCCGCTCTTTGTCTTTCTCACACAAATGTTTTCCCTCTTTGTCCCTAATCAAACCTCACCCCGTTGATCTCGGCATAAATGTGTTGTAGATCAGCTTTTCTTTTTCAAATTGTGAAAGTAATGTACTTGTATAAGTAGGCTTAATTACAGGGTTTGGGTGATTCCATTTCAATATAAAGGGATCCAATTCAAGCAACCCAGTTCCAATTCAAGTAATTGGGTTCAAGCTAAGTTTCAAATAAATCCAGTCTGCCTCACTTATTTGTTGCGTTTCCCTCCCAAGGCCCAGATGCAGCAGGTATCCTCCATGGTCCCTGGCGGTGGGGTGTCTGCAGCGACGGCGAGCCACACGGCCGACCCAGAGAAGCGCAAGCTCATCCAGCAACAGCTGGTCCTGCTGCTCCACGCCCACAAGTGCCAGCGGCGGGAGCAGGCCAATGGGGAGGTGCGGGCCTGCGCCCTGCCACACTGCCGCACCATGAAGAACGTCCTCAACCACATGACTCACTGCCAGGCCGGCAAGTCCTGCCAGGGTGAGTGTCTGGGGAAGGGGGGTTGTGGTGTTGGTTGCTGGTTAAGTGTTGGGGGCCTGAGCCTGTGTGAATATGAGCACACACTCGTTAATGTCCAACGGGATATCGGCTTTACTCCATTTAATGTAAGAAGTCAAGTTGGTTACCTTTCTCTGTGCTGCTGTGTCCAAAGCCCCTCTCTCCTCCTTCTCCATGGCTCAATCTGAATGGGTCTTTCTGCTATTCCTGGCATCCTATCTGCTCAACTACTTCTCAACCGTATTGGAGGAGAAGGTTGAAGGTCCCTGCCCTCTGACCTTCTCTGTGTGTTTTGAGGAGGAAGTGAAGAGAGGATTTGCAGAATTGAGGAAAGATTCACTTGGAAAGAACCATAGTCTTCCATTCCCTCCCTCCTGTTTGCCCCGGTGACTGACTGAAATCCCGCTCCAGCCTATATTAATAGTGAGGACACCAGCAGCTATTAATCCCGGGGCTTGTTTTAAAAGCCTGTCTGGGTGCTTAGGCCTAATGTAAATACTCGAGTGGCTTTAGTCTCCACACTGAGTCTCTGTCTGGGTGGCTACGGTGCTTTCCTCCCGCCCGTGCTGCTCTGGACATTAAAGGGTGTCTCTAGGTCGATGGCCTCTGACTTTTAACCCCTGAGGTGCCAGTCATATTGGTAATTTGTTTTCATGGCTATGGGGTCAAATGAGGATATATGATGTTCTAGGTCTCATCCGGTTTTAGTTGGGTTGTGCTGTTTACGTGTTTTTAAAATGGCTTATATTAGTGATTATTTGTTTAAAATTCCTTGTTGTTGTTTGGGTTTGCCGGTTCCAATGTTGTATTTGTTTTAACATTTTGTGGTGTAATATCTCATGTACCGACTAGCCCTGTGGGATAGCCCGCTAGCAATTCAAATAAATGATCGTAATATTAAACATTTATGAACGTACAAGTATCTTATCATTTAAAAGCTTAAATTCTTGTTAATCTAACTGCATTGTCCGATTTACATTTGGCTTTACAGCGAAAGCATACCATGCAATTGTTTGAGGACGATGCCCCAAAACATATTTTTCAACCAGCACAGGTTTCATGAAATCACAAATGGCAATTAAATAAATCACTTACTTTTGAAAATCTTCCTCTCTTTGCAATACCAAGTGTCCCAGCTACAACATGAATGGTTGTTTTGTTAGATAAAATCCGTCTTTATATCCCAAAAGGTCTGTTTAGTTGACGCCATCGATTTCAGTAATCCGCTCTTTCAACATGCAACTCCACTCTTTCAACAGACAAAGGAATCCAAAGACCTACCGATAAACTTTGTTCAGACAAGTCAAACTACGTTTCTATATAATCCTCAGGTACGCTAAAATGTAAATAAACTATAATTTTTCATACGGAAAGAAGTTTTTTCAATAGAAAAGTGAAATTGGCAGGCGCGTGTCCTCTGTCTCGCGCAAACAAATTGATTTTCTACTGAGACTCTTTGTGCTAAAACTCCTAATTCTTACTAATTTTGTAAGAAACAAGTCTGAAACCTTGAACAAAGACAGTTGACGTCTAGTGGAAGCCATATGAATTGAAATCTGGGAGCTAGAATTGCATAGGACCCATAGCTTTCCATTGTAAGAGCCTGGGACATAAAAATAATAATAATTATGGTTGGTTTTTCTTTAGATTTTCCACTACCGTATCAGTTGTGTTATAGTAGCATACATTATTTTAACATTTCTACAAACATCAGTGTTTTCTATCCAATGCTACTTATATGCATATCCTGGCTTCTGGGCCTGAGTAACAGGCCGTTTACTTTGGCCACGTCAGTCAGGCAGAAATTCAGGAAAATAAACCCTAGCCCTAATTATTAATGATAACTCAAATACTTGAGGCTTTTCTTTAATTAATATAAACTCTGGGATGAGACTTATTTGATGTTCGCAGGAGTAGAATGACCTCTTTTATACTCTTGAAGGGATGAATGTTAACTTCCACTTAAGTTAATGCATTGATATCAGTAGGATGTTCACCACCGTGTGTCTCTAATGCCCCTAATCATGCTGTTATTGGAGTCTTCCTCCTGAGCAATCACAACCATTTACTTCCATTCCCTGGGTCTAAATCAAATCTATTACAGAAATGATCTGACTGTGTGAATACAATGGTACCTTTCTGTTAGTCCACAGGGCCCATTAGGCAACAGTCACATTAGGCTTGGAATAGTTACTAACTTTTGATTTCTGTTGTTTTTTTCTTTGGCTCTGTGATTTACTGGGCAAAAGCATATTTTATGTGCCCGGGTGTTTATTTGCCCAGCTTATATGGTGTCTTGGACAGGAAGTGGTCATCTTGTCACAGCTACTGTATGTGTTTTTCAATGACTCTTTGCCTTCTCTCTCCTCCTTCTGTCATCCCTCATCTTTCTTGTCTTTTTCTTTTTCTGTCTCTTTCATTCATCATTCTCTCCCCTCTCTCTCTTCCTCTCCCTCTCTTATCCTTCTATCCCCTCAGTGGCTCACTGTGCATCGTCCAGACAGATCATTTCTCACTGGAAGAACTGCACGCGGCATGACTGTCCCGTCTGCCTGCCGCTGAAGAACGCCAGCGACAAAAGGAACCAGCAGCGTGAGTACCTGTTGTTTTACCCTAGGACCCGTAGTCCGTCACACGTGTGTGTGTGTGTAATGTTGGGGTTTGTGTAATATCCTCCCACACAGGTGTTTTGGCATTAGCATAGCCATTCAAGTAGATACAGTGCATTCGGAAGGTATTCAGAACCCCTTTTCTACATTTGGTTACGTTAGAGCCATATCCTAAAATTGATTCAATTGTTTTGGTTCCTCATCAATCGACACTCAATATCCCGTCATTTTTGCAAATGTATTTTAAAAACATAATGGAAATATAGCATTTACATAAGTATTCAGACCCGTTTATTCAGTACTTTGTTGAAATACCTTTGGCAGCGATTACAGCCTTGTCTTCTTGGGTATGACGCTACAAGCTTCGCACACCTGTATTTGGGATGTTTCTCCCATTCTTCTCTGCAGATCTTCTCAAGTGCTGTCTTGTTGTATGGGGAGTGTCGCTGCACAGCTATTTACATGTCTCTCCAGAGATATTTGATCGGATTCAAGTCCGGACTCTGGCTGGGCCACTCAAGGACATTCAGAGAATTGTCATGAAGCCACTCCTGCGTTGTCTTGGCTGTGTGCATAAGGTCCTTGTCCTGTTGGAAGGGGAACCGTCACCCAGTTTGAGGTCCTGAGCTCTCTGGAGCAGGTTTTCATCAAGGATCACTCTGTACTTTGCGCTGTTCATCTTTCCCTCCATTCTGACTAGTCTCCCAGTTCCTACCGCTGGAAAAACATCCCCACAGCATGATGCTGCCACCACCATGCTTCATTGTAGGGATGGTATTTTCCAAGTGATGAGTGGTGCCTGGTTTCCTCAAGATGTGGCGCTTGGCATTCAGGCCAAAGAGTTCAATCTTGGTTTCATCAGACTAGAGAATCTTGTTTCTCATGGTCAGAGTCCTTTAGGTGCCTTTTGGCAAACTCCAAGTGGGCTGTTATGTGCCTTTTACTGAAGAGTGGCTTCTGTTTGGCCAATCGACTATAAAGGCCTGATTGGTGGAGTGCTGCAGAGATGGTTGTCCTTCTGGAAGGTTCTCCCATCTCCACAGAGGAACTCTGGAGCTCTGTCAGAGAGACCATCGGGTTCTTGGTCACCTCCCTGAACAAGACCCTTCTTCCCCAATTGCTCAGTTTGGCCAGGCGGCCAGCTCTAGGAAGAGTCTTGGTGGTTCCAAACTTCTTCCATTTAAGCATAATGGAGGCCCCTGTGTTCTTGGGGACCATCAATGCTGCAGAATGTTTTTGGTAACCTTCCCCAGATCTGTGTCTCGACACAATCTTGTCAGAGCTCTACGGACAATTCTTGCTCTGACATGCACTGTCAACTGTGGGACTTTATATAGACAGGTGTTTGCCTTTCCAAATCTTGTCCAATCAATTGAATTGACTAAAGCTGGACTCCAATCAAGTTGTAGGAACATTTCAAGGATGCGGGTGTTGTCTGTAGATTGAGTTAATGCTGTAAAGTAACAACATGTGAAAAAAGTCCAGTGGTCTGAATACTTTCCGAACGCACTGGAGATAAACCGGTTGTTGTCGCCCCTCAGCCAGTTTTCATCCAGTGTTACATCTGCCACATTACATTTCATTTAAATGTATTTACATATTGTTGGCACAGATACAAAAACTGACACATTTCATTTAAATGTATTTACATATTGTAGGCACAGATACAAAAACTGACACATTTCATTTAAATGTATTTACATATTGTGGGCACAGATACAAAAACTGACACATTTCATTTAAATGTATTTACATATTGTAGGCACAGATACAAAAACTGACACATTTCATTTAAATGTATTTACATATTGTAGGCACAGATACAAAAACTGACACATTTCATTTACATGTATTTACATATTGTGGGCACAGATACAAAAACTGACACATTTAATTTACAACAGATGCATTCCACACTATAACACACAAGCTATAAATTATTTGCGATGTAAATCTAATTGAATTAGTCACATGCGCCGAATACAAGTGTAGACCTTACAGTGAAAGGCTTATATTGTTGATTAAGGGCTTGTATGTAATTTAAAAAATTTAAAAAAAAAACATTTTTACAATGTAACTGAATTGTCAACAGAGAAGCATGCTGAGCTGAGAGCATAAAACCCTAGAGTGAGTGAGTGAGCGAGTGAAGTTTTCAGTGGCGCCACCTGCAGCCGTATCCCTAGCTGTGCTCTGTGCTTGTTCTGTGCTGGCTGTGAAAGATTCCTGTAGAATGCTGGGCCTGTAATCTGACACCCTGGGGGAGGGGCTCCGTATTTTCTATCTGTGGGGGAGGAGCTCAGGGGGAGAAATCTCTCTGATTGGCCAGAAAACCGGTGACAGATTTAAATCCCCCACAGAGGCAACCTGCATATTCTCTCTGCCGGTCAAAGATCAACATACAGTAAATAATAGAGCGGTAGTAGGATCTTTGGGTGGAAACAGATAAATATTATTTTAGATCATAAAAAATATAGGCTTTACAATTTTGCTTTGTTTAACAACTTGAGTTTTTTATGACTTCTATGAGAGAAATAATTGACTTAATCTTTGCCAATCAGTAGATTGCTTTTCATCAAACGTAACATACGGCAGACCTTTTCTGGAAGGGCATACTAGTGATTTATTAACATAGGCCCAAGCCAAGTCCTAACTGTAGTTCTGTTTGAAAACTGGGGGAGATTGGTGGGTTATGTGCAGTTGCGTTTCATCGCAAGTGTTCATAATTACTCATCTCCTCTCCACCCACCACCCTCTTCAATTTGATACAAAAGTTATTGTATTGCCAAAGCAAATGTTTCAAAAATGTATCCTCTCTCTCTCCAGCCATGCTGGGTTCGCCCGGCGCCAGCCTGCAGAGTGCCATCAATGCCACGGTGGGCACAGGCCCTCCCGGTAGCTCCCCGGGTTCCTCCATGAACAGTGGCGGGGTCAGCAGCGGGCACATCGACCCCAGTTCCATGCAGCGGGCCTACGCTGCCCTGGGCTTGCCCTATGGTAACCAGTCCCCTGCTCAGGGACAGGGAGGACCTGGAGGACAGAACACAGCCCAGGGAGGGCAGCAGCTACGCTCCATCAATGCACTAGGTAAGAATGTTGCTTGGTCTCATTGGAGTTTTAGGCTAGGTTACTGTAAAGCACTTGAGGACAATAGGATAAGAGCATCTGCTGAAGGACTCAATTATAAATGTAAAAATGGGTTGATAGGTACGATTGATTCAACTGAATTGAATTTTGGGTTTGCAAATATGCACAATTTGAAATCCCAGACACATGAAATAGTTATTTAAAACCAATGATTGGTTTGTTTGATTGGTTGACTCGTTAAATCATTTTGGTATAGTTCTCTGTATAAGGGTCTCGTGTGATGAGTCGAAGTGGTATAGTGAGGGTATCGGTCATTGTTTTGGTGGTAATGCTGCCTCTGGTTGGCTGTGTTCTCTCCCAGGCACTAACATGAACATGGCCGGAGGAGGGGTGGGCGTGCCCTCAGAGACCGGCATGCTCTCGGACTCATCACTCCCCTCGTCGCTCAACAAGTGAGTCCGCTCACCCATTTAGATTGTCTCTCTTAATTCTGTGCCCTAGATCACTCCAACTGGGCCCACTACAGTACTCACCATTTTTACAATGAGCTCCGAAAGTATTGGGAAAGGGACCATTTTTTGTTTTGTCCCTGTACTCCAGCACTTTGGAATTGAAATGATCAAATGACTGAGGTTAAAGTGCGGACTGTCAGCTTTAATTTGAGGATATTTTCATCCATATCAGGTGAACCGTTTAGAAATTACAGCACTTATTGTACATAGTCCTCCCTGTTTTAGGGGAACAAAAATAGTAGGACTAATTCACTTATGTGTATTAAGGTTGTCAAACGTATGTTATTTGGGTCCATATTCCTAGCTTGAAATGATTGCATTAAGCTTGTGACAACAAATTTGGTGGATGCATTTGCTGTTTGTTTTGTTTGTGTTCTAGATGAGTTTGTGCCAAATATAAATTAATGGTACGTAATGTATTGTCACTTTTGTAAGTGAGAATAGAATATGTTTCTAGAGACTTATACATTAATGTGGATGCTAATATGATTACAGATAGTCCTGAATGAATCGTGAATAATGATTTGAGAAAGTTAGTCGCACAAATATCATGCCTTCTTGACATGCCAACCTCTCACCATACAATAACAGGGGAGGTTAGCATTTTATATCATACCCCCAAGACATGCTAACCTCTCACCATTACAATAACAGGGGAGGTTAGCATTTTATATCATATCCCCAAGACATGCTAACTTCTCACCATTACAATAACAGGGAAGGTTAGCATTTTATATCATACCCCCAAGACATGCTAACCTCTCACCATTACAATAACAGGGAAGGTTAGCATTTTATATCATACCCCCAAGACATGCTAACCTCTCACCATTACAATAACAGGGAAGGTTAGCATTTTATATCATACCCCCAAGACATGCTAACCTCTCACCATTACAATAACAGGGAAGGTTAGCATTTTATACCATACCCCAAGACATGCTAACCTCTCACCATTACAATAACAGGGGAGGTTAGCATTTTATAGTGGGGGTATGATATTTGTGCATCTAACTTTCTCACTAATCGTTATTTACAGTTATTATATTCTTATTTACAAGTGACTCCAAAATGACACTACATTATTTACCATTTTATTCAGACCCCTTCACGTTTTCCACATTTTATGTTCCAACCTTATTCTAAAATGTATTAATTAAAAACATTTCCTCATCAATCTACACACAATATCCCATAATGACAAAGTGAAAACCATTTTTTAAAACTTTTAGTATTCAGACCTTTTTGCTATGAGACTTGAAATTGAGCTCAGGTGCATGCATCCTGTTTCCATTGATCATCGTTGTTTCTACAACTTGATTAGAGTTTATTTGGAAAGGCGCACACCTGAGACACACACAATAACTATATGTGCCTGAAGACATACCCAAATCAAACTGCCCGTAGCTCAGGCACAGAACCAAGGATATGCATATTCTTGGTACCATTTGAAAGAAAACACTTTGAAGTTTGTGTAAATGTCAATTGAATGTAAGAGAATAACACACAATAGATCTGGTTTAGATAAAACAATAAAAACAAGTTTTTTTTTATTTTTGTATCGTCTTTAAAATGAACAAGATAAAACAAACATTCAGATAGGCTGATGGGGACAATTAAAAAAAAAAAATATGAGGGCAACAGTAGTTGTGCAAAGTTTCAGAATGATAACATCCAAAATGAGTGTGGTACATGACATTTATCATGAAGTCACCCAGGTGTCCCACAAAGTAGCCCAAGTGGCCAAATTGGTGAAGGTATACATTTTGAAACAAATAACATATACACAATACCAAAATGGTATTCTAACAAATATTGAAAAAAAAAATATATATATACATTTACAAAATAACATGGGTAATTATTTACACACTTTCAATATTTGGAAGACCTCAGTCCTCTATCAAATCAAATCAATTTATATAGCCCCAGCCTAAAACCCCAAAAAGCAAGCAATGCAGGTGTAGAAGCACGGTGGCTAGGAAAACTCCCTAGAGGCAAAAACCTAGGAAGAAACCTAGAGGTGTACCAGGCTATGAGGGTGGCCAGTCCTCTTCTGGCTGTGCCGGGTGGAGATCACAGTGGTTGTAGAGGGTGCAACAGGACAGTACCTCAAGAGTAAAAATGAACAGTTTAGGGTTCCACAGCCAAAGGCAGAACAGTTGAAACTGGAACAATGCAAGGCCAGGTGGACTGGGGACAGCAAGGAGTCATCAGCTCAGGCCCTCCTCCAGAGAATTAGAGAGAGCATACTTTACACACAGGACACCGGATAAGACTCCCATTCGGAGTCAGTGTCACTGTGAAAGAAAATGTTCAGTTAGAATAGTTTCACATATGAGCCCTGTATCAACAGGTATAATAAACAGATATATATAGAGTTGAAGGTTGAATATATTAGGTTGAATATATTATTATTACCTGGTACATCTACTGTCTCTATTATATTATGACAGACCAGCTAGATCGGTCTTTATTATATTACAAAAGACCAGCTGTATCTACTGTCTCCATTTCACTTTGGCCATTGATGTGGTCCTGCACTCTCTTCAACAGCCTCAAATAGGCTATTTCATGTGGGTTGGGGTGGGGCGGCAGACACACGCATCTCACATTTCATGACATGTTTTATATATTGCTTCTAAATTATTTTATATTTTTATATATTATTAATTTCAAACAAGGGCATTAGCATGATAATAACTTACCAGTCCAAAACGATGTCCTCTCCCGTTCAAATAATATTCCTCCACAATCGCTAAATGAAGCGTCCTACAACAATCTCTGTCTCACCTTCACAATCAATTTAGTCTAAAATTGTGTGTACATCTGTTCTAGATTTAGCTTTCGCTGACTTAGTCGCCATAATGATTGATATATAAACAGCTGAATCTGCGCGTTCACCAAACAATGCAGTGCGTAATAATAGCTTTTTCCGGTATGAAACTTCAATAGCGAATGACTCACAAAGTTTACTACATGGGTTGGTCTTGATACACATAAACTTGCCGTTTAGCTCAGCTCATTGGCTATCTACCAAGCTAGATTTCAAGACGATCAGTGGTCATTGGGCTAAAAGACAGTCAATCAACAAAACTGGGGCAAATCATTGGTGCACAATGTCATGACTTGTCTTCAAATCGGTTTCTTTCAGTCAATATGTCCTGCGAAATGGCCCATTTTGATTGTGTTACAAACAAACCAGTTGATTGCAACCTGGAATGAGACGGAATACACGATTCACAAAATGTTTAGTGTTAGGCATAAAAATGGATTTTTATCAAACAAAAGATCATTCATTGTGTAACAATGAGCATTGGAATTGCAAACAGACGAAGATCGTCAAAAGGTAAACGATTTATTGTAATGCAGTTTGTGATTATGTTACGCCTGTGCTGGTTAATTTCTTTTTTTATGGGGTTCTATGCTCAGATAATCGGATCGTTAGTAAATCCTTTTTAAATCTGACAACGCAGTTGGATTAGCCAGATTCTTTTCGACTCATGTGAGACACTTGTATTTTCATGAATGTTTAATATGACTATTTATGTAGCGATCAATGTTGTGGAATTTCAGAGCTGGTTCCGTGCGCAGAGAGGTTAACACAGGTCTCAGAAACAATCTCTCATGCACAAGCCCACGTGTTAGTGAGTAGCCAGCTAATATATTTTATATTTCAAGTTTAGCCAACGTGGATCTACTTGCTAGCTAACAAGGTAGAACAGTTGAATTGATATGAACACACCCTTCTGTCCGTCTCCAACTGTTTGAGCAGCATGTTAGCCTGTCCACTTCGTTCAAATGTTGAAATCAAGTGGCCTACCTTATTTCTCAGAATGAGAGCGATTTGCTAATTCCTTGTGTTTTTTATACTTATTGCAAGTTTATGGAACATACTAGACAGCTAGTATAATTGACTGACTAAAGTGTTGCTAATGGTACGTGGTACCCCAATGCCGCGCACATCAAACTGAGCATTCATTTTCCTGACTCTGTGTTCAATGAACAGTAGTGTCTGCTCTGCAGGAGTAGTTGAGACATAAAAGGATATTGTTAGAAATTGAACTTCATTATTCCCACAGAGGAGCAGACAAACCAGACAAAAATACAACACGAGAACTAGCGGACATAAATGCTCATAAAAACAAAAAGAACCCAACCTTCATCCTTATACAGGCATTTGGAATAGCATTTTCAAATTAATTTGATATACCGCCCAGCCATAAGAAGGGCCTTGGTCAGGGTGGTGACCAAGAACCCGATGGTCACTCTTACAGAGCTCCAGAGTTGGAGATTTGAGAACCTTCCAGAATAACAACCATCTATGCAGCATGTCTTTCCCCACGGAAGCTACTCCTCAGTAAAAGGCACATGCCAGCCCTTAGCAAAAGGCACAGGGAGACCATGAGAAATTTCTGGTCTGATGAAACCAAGATTGAACTCTTGGCCTGAATGCCATGCACCACATCTTGAGGAAACCAGGCACCGCTCACACTTGGACAATACCATCCCTACAATAACATGGTGGTGGCAGCATCATGCTTGTTTTTCCAGCGGAAGGGACTGGGAGACTAGTCAGAATGGAGGGAAAGATGAACAGCTTAAAGATTCTTGATGAAAACCTTACGCTCACCATCAGACTGGGGCGACGATTAACAGGACAACAGATAGCCAAGACAATGCAGAAGTGGCTTCAGGACAAATCTCTGAATGTCCTTGAGTGGCCCAGCCACAAAAGTGAAGGTCTGAATACTTTGATGAACAGCGATATTATGAAAATTCCCAAATGAAAGCTGACAGTCTGCACTCTAACCTCAGTTATTGTATAAAAGTGTGCCAGAGTACAGAGCCGAAACAACAATGTGTCACTGTCCCAATGCTTTTGGAGCTCACTGTATATTCTATTTAAATAGTAGCTTTCATGATGAAGAAAACAAATCTGCATAAAAACTGTTTTTGGCTTAGTAGTTCTAGTGAAACATGTAAATTCCGGTCTTTATTCTAAAAGTTAGAACGTTTTGATCTGGCTCTTTTTACCCTTAGCGGTTCTACTCTACCATTTGAAATCGTGACGTAGGGGCGCCTTGAAGGTGCCTCGACATCATCTCAAAGGGAAGAGTTTGGTATGAAATCCACTCCCTTGTAGATGTGCTGGGTTGGTACCACCTCGAGGCTTACTATAAAAGTAGGTGACCGCGTTTTTTATTTGGCGATGGTCTTGATGAGGGGAGTGTGCCAATCAATATATTTTGCGTGACTCTTCCTTGACTAGACCACTATTCAAAAGGCAGTAAGGCACATTTCCGCATATGACCAAATGAAATGTTATTGCTTACTGTTTCATACACATCTACATGATTAACCAAGAAAAGTTATACATGTGGGCTATGAGGATTATACTTGTATATTCATAGCTGCATGTATCGTAATAAGAAATGGATGACTATGGTCATGGCAACTCATCATTTTGTTGCTATGACTGGTGGCACAGTGTGCTATAACAGTTAGGTCATATTTCAATGGTTGAGTTGTAAATCCTACATGTGGCAGATATATTTATAAATCCTTTATTTACAATGTTCATCCCGAGTTCTGAGAAGTGATAGCCTACCTGTGAGACTGGTTGGCCTGGTAGTAGTTGTAGGTTTTTATACACTACCCAAGACCAACCTGAGAGTTAATTTGATCATTGGTATAATAGTTACTGCAGTGCTGATTGAATTGAGCTCCATATATTAATTTTCAATGTGATGATTTTCCCAACACAATACTGAAAAAAAAAAATAATCCACATTTCAAATATTTTTTTTACGCCCCATGGGAAATTGGAACTTACTCCACACACGCCGATTGATGTCAGGAACTCCCCACCTTACCACTGAGTTAACAATGCAGATAGATGTCACCACCTTACCACTGAGTTAACAATGCAGATAGATGTCACCACCTTACCACTGAGTTAACAATGCAGATAGATGTCACCACCTTACCACTGAGTTAACAATGCAGATAGATGTCACCACCTTACCACTGAGTTAACAGTGCAGATAGATGTCACCACCTGTTACCACTGAGTTAACAGAGCAGATGTTACACTGAGTTAACAGAGCAGATGTTACCACTGAGTTAACAGAGCAGATGTTACCACTGAGTTAACAGAGCAGATGTTACCACTGAGTTAACAGAGCAGATGTTACCACTGAGTTAACAGAGCAGATGTTACCACTGAGTTAACAGAGCAGATGTTACCACTGAGTTAACAGAGCAGATGTTACCACTGAGTTAACAGAGCAGATCCACCACAGAGCAGATTACCACTGAGTTAACAGAGCAGATGTTACCACTGAGTTAACAGATGTTACCACTGAGTTAACAGAGCAGATGTTACCACTGAGTTAACAGAGCAGATGTTACCACTGAGTTAACAGAGCAGATGTTACCACTGAGTTAACAGAGCAGATAGATGTCACCACCTTACCACTGAGTTAACAGAGCAGATAGATGTCACCACCTTACCACTGAGTTAACAATGCAGATAGATGTCACCACCTTACCACTGAGTTAATAATGCAGATAGATGTCACCACCTTACCACTGAGTTAACAATGCAGAAAGATGTCACCACCTTACCACTGAGTTAACAGAGCAGATAGATGTCACCACCTTACCACTGAGTTAACAGTGCAGATAGATGTCACCACCTTACCACTGAGTTAACAGAGCAGATGTTACCACTGAGTTAACAGAGCAGATGTTACCACTGAGTTAACAGAGCAGATGTTACCACTGAGTTAACAGAGCAGATGTTACCACTGAGTTAACAGAGCAGATGTTACCACTGAGTTAACAGAGCAGATGTTACCACTGAGTTAACAGAGCAGATGTTACCACTGAGTTAACAGAGCAGATGTTACCACTGAGTTAACAGAGCAGATGTTACACCAGAGCAGATGTTACCACTGAGTTAACAGAGCAGATGTTACCACTGAGTTAACAGAGCAGATGTTACCACTGAGTTAACAGAGCAGATGTTACCACTGAGTTAACAGAGCAGATGTTACCACTGAGTTAACAGAGCAGATGTTACCACTGAGTTAACAGAGCAGATGTTGCCACTGAGTTAACAGAGCAGATAGATGTCACCACCTTACCACTGAGTTAACAGTGCAGATAGATGTCACCACCTTACCACTGAGTTAACAGTGCAGATAGATGTCACCACCTTACCACTGAGTTAACAGTGCAGATAGATGTCACCACCTTACCACTGAGTTAACAGTGCAGATAGATGTCACCACCTTACCACTGAGTTAACAGTGCAGATAGATGTCACCACCTTACCACTGAGTTAACAGTGCAGATAGATGTCACCACCTTACCACTGAGTTAACAGTGCAGATAGATGTCACCACCTTACCACTGAGTTAACAGTGCAGATAGATGTCACCACCTTACCACTGAGTTAACAGTGCAGATAGATGTCAGCACCTTACCACTGAGTTAACAGTGCAGATGTCACCACCTTACCACTGAGTTAACAGAGCAGATGTCACCACCTTACCACTGAGTTAACAGAGCAGATGTCACCACCTTACCACTGAGTTAACAGTGCAGATAGATGTCAGGAACTCCCCACCTTACCACTGAGTTAACAATGCAGATGTCACCACCTACCACTGAGTTAACAATGCAGATAGATGTCACCACCTTACCACTGAGTTAACAGTGCAGATAGATGTCACCACCTTACCACTGAGTTAACAGTGCAGATAGATGTCAGGAACTCCCCACCTTACCACTGAGTTAACAATGCAGATGTCACCACCTTACCACTGAGTTAACAATGCAGATGTCACCACCTTACCACTGAGTTAACAGTGCAGATAGATGTCACCACCTTACCACTGAGTTAACAGAGCAGATAGATGTCACCACCTTACCACTGAGTTAACAATGCAGATGTCACCACCTTACCACTGAGTTAACAGAGCAGATAGATGTCACCACCTTACCACTGAGTTAACAGAGCAGATAGATGTCACCACCTTACCACTGAGTTAACAGTGCAGATAGATGTCACCACCTTACCACTGAGTTAACAGTGCAGATAGATGTCACCACCTTACCACTGAGTTAACAGAGCAGATGTTACCACTGAGTTAACAGAGCAGATGTTACCACTGAGTTAACAGAGCAGATGTTACCACTGAGTTAACAGAGCAGATGTTACCACTGAGTTAACAGAGCAGATGTTACCACTGAGTTAACAGAGCAGATGTTACCACTGAGTTAACAGAGCAGATGTTACCACTGAGTTAACAGAGCAGATGTTACCACTGAGTTAACAGAGCAGATGTTGCCACTGAGTTAACAGAGCAGATGTTGCCACTGAGTTAACAGAGCAGATGTTGCCACTGAGTTAACAGAGCAGATGTTGCCACTGAGTTAACAGAGCAGATGTTGCCACTGAGTTAAGATGTTGCCACTGAGTTAACAGAGCAGATGTTGCCACTGAGTTAACAGAGCAGATGTTGCCACTGAGTTAACAGAGCAGATGTTGCCACCTTAACAGAGCAGATACCACTGAGTTAACAGAGCAGATGTTGCCACTGAGTTAACAGAGCAGATGTTGCCACTGAGTTAACAGAGCAGATGTTGCCACTGAGTTAACAGAGCAGATGTTGCCACTGAGTTAACAGAGCAGATGTTGCCACTGAGTTAACAGAGCAGATGTTGCCACTGAGTTAACAGAGCAGATGTTGCCACTGAGTTAACAGAGCAGATGTTGCCACTGAGTTAACAGAGCAGATGTCACCACCTTACCACTGAGTTAACAGAGCAGATGTCACCACCTTACCACTGAGTTAACAATGCAGATGTCACCACCTTACCACTGAGTTAACAATGCAGATAGATGTCACCACCTTACCACTGAGTTAACAATGCAGATAGATGTCACCACCTTACCACTGAGTTAACAGTGCAGATAGATGTCACCACCTTACCACTGAGTTAACAGTGCAGATAGATGTCACCACCTTACCACTGAGTTAACAATGCAGATGTCACCACCTTACCACTGAGTTAACAATGCAGATAGATGTCACCACCTTACCACTGAGTTAACAGAGCAGATAGATGTCACCACCTTACCACTGAGTTAACAGAGCAGATAGATGTCACCACCTTACCACTGAGTTAACAGAGCAGATAGATGTCACCACCTTACCACTGAGTTAACAATGCAGATGTCACCACCTTACCACTGAGTTAACAGTGCAGATAGATGTCACCACCTTGCCACTGAGTTAACAGTGCAGATAGATGTCACCACCTTACCACTGAGTTAACAGAGCAGATGTCAACACCTTACCACTGAGTTAACAGAGCAGATGTCACCACCTTACCAATGAGTTAACAATGCAGATAGATGTCAGGAACTCCCCACCTTACCACTGAGTTAACAGAGCAGATGTCACCACGTTGCCACTGAGTTAACGGTGCAGATGTCACTGAGTTAACGGTGCAGATGTTGCCACTGAGTTAACGGTGCAGATGTCACCACGTTGCCACTGAGTTAACGGTGCAGAACTGAGTTAACGGGTGCAGATGTTGCCACTGAGTTAACGGTGCAGATGTTGCCACTGAGTTAACGGTGCAGATGTTGCCACTGAGTTAACGGTGCAGATGTTGCCACTGAGTTAACGGTGCAGATGTTGCCACTGAGTTAACGGTGCAGATGTTGCCACTGAGTTAACGGTGCAGATGTTGCCACTGAGTTAACGGTGCAGATGTTGCCACTGAGTTAACGGTGCAGATGTTGCCACTGAGTTAACGGTGCAGATGTTGCCACCAACGGTGCAGATGTTGCCACTGAGTTAACAGTGCAGATAGATGCCACTGACCTGTTGCCACTGAGTTAACGGTGCAGATGTTGCCACTGAGTTAACGGTGCAGATGTCACTGAGTTAACGGTGCCCCACTTAGTTAACGGTGATGTTGCCACTGAGTTAACGATAGATGTTGCCACTGAGTTAACTTATGTTGCCACTGAGTTAACAGATGTTGCAGATAGATGTCCACTGAGTTAACGGTGCAGATGTTGCCACTGAGTTAACGGTGCAGATGTTGCCACTGAGTTAACGGTGCAGATGTTGCCACTGAGTTAACGGTGCAGATGTTGCCACTGAGTTAACGGTGCAGATGTCACCACCTGAGTTAACCAGATGTTGCCACTGAGTTAACGGTGCAGATGTTGCCAGAGTTAACGGTGCAGATGTTGCCACTGAGTTAACGGTGCAGATGTTGCCACTGAGTTAACAGATGTTGCCACTGAGTTAACAGATGTTGCCACTGATTAACGGTGCAGATGTCCACTGAGTTAACTGCAGATGTTGCCACTGAGTTAACACCACTGAGTTAACAGATGTTGCCAGAGTTAACGAGATGTCCACTGAGTTAACTGCAGATGTTGCCACTGAGTTAACGGTGCAGATGTTGCCACTGAGTTAACGGTGCAGATGTTGCCACTGAGTTAACGGTGCAGATGTTGCCACTGAGTTAACTCCACGGTGCAGATGTTGCCACTGAGTTAACGGTGCAGATGTTGCCACTGAGTTAACGGTGCAGATGTTGCCACTGAGTTAACGGTGCAGATGTTGCCACTGAGTTAACAGAGCAGATGTTGCCACTGAGTTAACAGAGCAGATGTCACCACCTTACCACTGAGTTAACAATGCAGATGTCACCACCTTACCACTGAGTTAACAGAGCAGATAGATGTCACCACCTTACCACTGAGTTAACAGAGCAGATGTTACCACTGAGTTAACAGAGCAGATGTTACCACTGAGTTAACAGAGCAGATGTTACCACTGAGTTAACAGAGCAGATGTTACCACTGAGTTAACAGAGCAGATGTTAGAGTTAACAGATGATGTTACCACTGAGTTAACAGAGCAGATGTTACCACTGAGTTAACAGAGCAGATGTTACCACTGAGTTAACAGAGCAGATGTTACCACTGAGTTAACAGAGCAGATGTTACCACTGAGTTAACAGAGCAGATGTTACCACTGAGTTAACAGAGCAGATGTTACCACTGAGTTAACAGAGCAGATGTTACCACTGAGTTAACAGAGCAGATGTTACCACTGAGTTAACAGAGCAGATGTTACCACTGAGTTAACAGAGCAGATGTTACCACTGAGTTAACAGAGCAGATGTTACCACTGAGTTAACAGTGCAGATGATTCACCACTGAGTTAACAGAGCAGATGTCACCACCTTACCACTGAGTTAACAGAGCAGATGTCACCACCTTACCACTGAGTTAACAGAGCAGATGATGTCAGAGACTCTTACCACTGAGTTAACAGAGCAGATAGATGTCACCACTGAACAGAGCACCTTACCACTGAGTTAACAGTGCAGATAGATGTCACCACCTTACCACTGAGTTAACAGAGATAGATGTCACCACCTTACCACTGAGTTAACAGAGCAGATGTTACCACTGAGTTAACAGAGCAGATAGATGTCACTCACCTTACCACTGAGTTAACAGAGCAGATGTCACCACCTACCACTGAGTTAACAGAGCAGATGTCACCACCTTACCACTGAGTTAACAGAGCAGATAGATGTTACCACTGAGTTAACAGAGCAGATGTTCACCACCTGAGTTAACAGAGCAGATGTTACCACTGAGTTAACAGAGCAGATGTTACCACTGAGTTAACAGAGCAGATGTCACCACCTTACCACTGAGTTAACAGATGCAGATGTCACCACCACTGAGTTAACAGAGCAGATGTTGCCACTGAGTTAACGGTGCAGATGATGTCCACCTTACCACTGAGTTAACAGTGCAGATGTCACCACCTTACCACTGAGTTAACAGAGCAGATGTCACCACCTTACCACTGAGTTAACAGAGCAGATGTCACCACCTTACCACTGAGTTAACAATGCAGATGTCACCACTGAGTTAACAGAGCAGATGTCACCACCTTACCACTGAGTTAACAATGCAGATGTCACCACTGAGTTAAACAGAGCAGATGTTACCACTGAGTTAACAGAGCAGATGTCACCACTGAGTTAACAGAGCAGATGTTACCACTGAGTTAACAGAGCAGATGTCACCACCACCACTGAGTTAACAGAGCAGATGTCACCACCTTACCACTGAGTTAACAGAGCAGATGTCACCACCTTACCACTGAGTTAACAGGTGCAGATAGATGTCACCACCTTGCCACTGAGTTAACAGGAGCAGATAGATGCACCACCTTACCACTGAGTTAACAGTGCAGATAGATGTCATCACCTTACCACTGAGTTAACAGAGCAGATGTTACCACTGAGTTAACAGAGCAGATGTCACCACCTTACCACTGAGTTAACAGAGCAGATGTCACCACCTGAGTTACCACTGATGTTACCACTGAGTTAACAGAGCAGATGTCACCACCTTACCACTGAGTTAACAGAGCAGATAGATGTCACCACCTTACCACTGAGTTAACAAGCAGATGTCCCCACCTTACCACTGAGTTAACAGAGCAGATGTTGCCACTGAGTTAACAGAGCAGATGTCACCACCTTACCACTGAGTTAACAGAGCAGATGTCACCACCTTACCACTGAGTTAACAGAGCAGATGTTGCCACTGAGTTAACGGTGCAGATAGATGTCACCACCTTGCCACTGAGTTAACAGTGCAGATAGATGTCACCACCTTACCACTGAGTTAACAGAGCAGATGTCACCACCTTACCACTGAGTTAACAGTGCAGATAGATGTCACCACCTTACCACTGAGTTAACAGTGCAGATAGATGTCACCACCTTACCACTGAGTTAACAGAGCAGATGTCACCACCTTACCACTGAGTTAACAGAGCAGATGTCACCACTTTACCACTGAGTTAACCTCTTGCTCCTACCTGGCACGCAGGCGTCCCATCTAGAGCTCTGGAAATGCAAATGCACTACGCTAATAGTATTAGTTAAAACTCAAACGTTCATTAAAATACACATGCAGGGTATTGAATTAAAGCTACACTCGTTGTGAATCCAGGCAACAAGTCAGATTTTTAAAATGCTTTTCGGCGAAAGCATGAGAAGCTATTATCTGATAGCATGTAACACCCCAAAAGACCCGCAGGGGACGTAAACAAAATAATTAGCATAGTCGTCGCTACACAAACCGCACAAATAAAATATAAAACATTCATTACCTTTGACCATCTTCTTTGTTGGCACTCCTAGATGTCCCATAATCACTATTGGGTCTTTTTTTCCGATTAAATCGATCCATATAGCCTAGATATCGATTTATGAAGACTGTGTGATAAACGTAAAAAAATAGCGTTTCATAACGTAACGTCATTTTTTAAATTCAAAAAGTCGACGATAAACTTTCACAAAACACTTCGAAATACTTTTGTAATGCAACTTTAGGTATTAGTACACGTTAATAAGCGATAAAATTCATCAGGAGGCGATGTCAATTCTATAGGTGTCTGTTTCGAAAAAATGTCTTGGAGAGAGCTCGACCAAAACATCCGGTCGGAGACCGGAGGGAATAGATTCCCTTGATTCGGTTAGACCAAGAATCAATTGCAAATGAAATGACAAGACTCTAGACAACGTGTGGAATCTGTAGGCACTGCAACCTCGGCCTCATTTAATTCGATTCACTTTGAACAATTCCTTGAAGTCGCGGATGGATATTTTTTTCCATTTTCAGTGATCAGATATTCCTGCACTTTTCGATGAAACGCACGTTCTGTTATAGTCACAGCCGTGATTTAACCAGTTTTATAAACGTCTGAGTGTTTTCTATCCACACATACTAATCATATGCATATACTATATTCCTGGCCTGAGTAGCAGGGCGCTGAAATGTTGCGCGATTTTTAACAGAATGTTCGAAAAAGTAGAGGGTCGACTTAACAGGTTAACAGAGCAGAGCCATATTTGCTCGCAATGCACACATTGTTATCAGAGCGTGCCAGTGGATTTCTGGTAAGTATACTTTAGTGAGAAAGTGTTGATCGGGTACAACTATGTTTACCCACCCCCAAAATGAATATTTATGAGCAATTCCCCACCACTTCTCACCTGAATGCGTTGTTTGAATATATGAAAGGGTTGGGCAAAGGCTGAAATTGGGGTTAAATTCCTGATAACTACAATGCCACTCTTTCTACTCAGTTACCTGACACAGCATTACACAAGTTATTCTCTCATAGTTACCTTGGTGTTACTCTTATGATTACATGTTTCCTAAGCGGTCTTGCTCTCCTCTCTCCGTCCTCCAGTCAGTTGATGCCAGACGGGTTGGGCATGGGGGGCATGGGCAACCTGCCGGGCGCCAACCCTCTCTCTGCCTCGGGGGTGAGGAAGACGTGGCACGAGCACGTCACTCAGGACCTACGCACCCACCTGGTGCACAAACTGTAAGTACCACCAAGATGCTTGCATTCTCTTCCTTCAATGTTTTTTCTCCTCAATGACTCAATTAATGTACCGGGGTTTAATAGGTGGACAACCCACATGGTTTTGCCACCGTAGGGCTAAAGGTATAGGAGTTGGTTTGGGACGGTCCCACTGTGTTCACTTACCTCGCCCGTTCAGATCAGTGTTCTGAAAGGAAAAGCAATTTTGTGATTGGCGTTGCCGCTACTCCAACTCACTGTTTAATTGTCCCTTTGTGCTGTCCCTCTTTCCCTCCACCATCCCTGCCTTCTCCCTGTCCTCCTCCAGAGTACAAGCCATATTCCCCACCCCAGACCCCGCAGCACTGAAGGATCGGCGGATGGAGAACCTGGTGGCGTACGCTAGGAAGGTGGAAGGGGACATGTACCAGTCTGCCAACAGCAGGGTAATTAACTCCAGTGGAGGCTGCTGAGGGGAGGACGGCTCATAATGGCTGGAACCGAGTGAATGGAATGGCGTCAAACACATTGAAGCTATGCGTTTGATGTATTTGATACCATTCTGCTCCAGTCATTACCAAGAGCCGGGCCCGGGCCAGCCAATCAGATTGAGTTTATCCCCAAAATAGGGCTTTATTACAGACAGAAATACTCAGTTTCATCAGCTGTCCGGGTGGCTGGTCTCAGACGATCCCGCAGGTGACGAAGCCGGATGTGGAGGTCCTGGGCTGGCGTGGTTACACGTGGTCTCCGGTTGTGAGGGCGGTTGAACGAACTGTAAAATTCTCTAAAACGACAGAGGTGGCTTATGGTAGAGAAATACATTTTCAATTCTCTGGCAACAGCTCTGGTGGACATTCCTGCAGTCAGCATGCCAATTGTACCCTCCCTCAAAACCTGAGACGTCTGTGGCATTGTCTTGTGTGACAAAACTGCACATTTTAGTGACCTTTTATTGTCCCCAGCACAAGGTGCACCTGTTTAATGATCATGCTGTTTAACTTCTTGCGTCGAGCCATCCCGGATCCGGGATCGTGACTACAGCCTCAAGCCCATTACCATAACGCAACGTTAACTATTTATGAAAATTGCAAATGAAATGAAATCGATATGCTAGCTCTCAAGCTTAGCCTTTTGTTAACAACACTGTCATCTCAGATTTTCAAAATATGCTTCTTAACCATAGCAAAACAAGCATTTGTGTAACATTATTGATAGCTAGTGTAGCATTTAGCTTAGCATTTAGCGTTAGCATTCAGCAGGCAACATTTTCACAAAAAACAGAAAAGCATTCAAATAAAATAATTTACCTTTGAAGAACTTCAGATGTTTTCAATGAGGAGACTCTCAGTTAAATAGCAAATGTTCAGTTTTTCCTGAAAAATGATTTGTTTAGGACAAATCGCTCCGTTTTCTGCGTCACCTTTAGCTACGAAAAAACCTGTATCCAGTATTGTGTAAATCTATCCGCAAGCTCATTAGCATAACGCAACGTTAACTATTCATGAAAATCACAAATGAAATGAAATAAATCTATTTGCTCTCAAGCTTAGCCTTTTGTTAACAACACTGTCATCTCAGATTTTCAAAATATGCTTTTGAACCATAGCTAAACAAGCATTTGTGTAACAGTATTGATAGCCTAGCATAGGATTATGCCTGGCATTCAGCATGCAACATTTTCACAAAAACCAGAAAAGCATTCAAATAAAATAATTTACCTTTGAAGAACTTCAGATGTTTTCAATGAGGAGACTCTCAGTTAGATAGCAAATGTTCAGTTTTTACAAAAAGATTATTTGTGTAGGACAAATCGTTCCGTTTTCTTCATCACGTTTGGGTAAGAAAGAAAACGAAAATTAAGTCATTAAAACGCGAACTTTTTTCCAAATTAACACCATAATATCGACAGAAACATGGCAAACGTTTAGAATCAATCCTCAAGGTGTTTTTCACATATCTATCGACGATAAATCATTCATGGCAGTTTGGTTTCTCTTCTGAAGAAAATGGAACGCGCATGGACCTAGAGATTACGCAATAATTTCGACGGAGGACACCGGGCGGACACCTGATAAATGTAGTCTCTTATGGTCAATCTTCCAATGATATGCCTACAAATACGTCACAATGCTGCAGACACCTTGGGGAAATGACAGAAAGGGCAGGCTCATTCCTGGCGCAGTCACAGCCATATAAGGAGACATTGGAACACAGCGCCTTTAGAATCTGGGGCATTTCCTGTATGAAACTTCATCTTGGTTTTGCCTGTAGCATTAGTTCTGGGGCACTCACAGATAATATCTTTGCAGTTTTGGAAACGTCAGAGTTTGTCAATTACATGCATAGTTGAGCATCTTTTCGTGACAAAATATCTTGTTTAAAACGGGAACGTTTTTTATCCAAAAATTAAGAGCGCCCCCTATCTCGAAGAAGTTAACCAGCTTCTTGATATGCCACACCTGTCACATGGATGGATTATCTTGGCAATGGAGCAATGGTCACCAACATGGATCTAAACCCATTTGTTCGCAAAATTTGAGGAAAATAAGCTTTTTGTGTGAATGTAACATTTCTGGGATCTTTTATTTCAGCTCATGAAACATGGGACCAACACTTTACATGTTGCCTTTATATTTTTGTTCAGTATACGTTATTTCTAATCTGGTGTTGTCAATTTCTGCAGGACGAGTATTACCACTTCCTGGCGGAGAAGATCTATAAGATCCAGAAGGAGTTGGAGGAGAAGAGGCGCTCGCGGCTCCAGAAGCAGCCTGGCCCCATGGCAGTGGGGGCCCAGGGGCCCAGCAGCAGCCTGGCATGCCCCCTCAGCCGAACTCCATGGGTCCTGGCCAGTCCCCACGGCCAGCCAGTGAGTACCCTTCTCCCTGGACCTCTGGAGACCCCTCTATTGAAGGAGGGAGCAACATAATCACTTATGTTTATTATCATCCTATTACCATGTGTGGGGCCAACCCTTCTTTTTATCAGTCATGCATTGACGGTGGAAATTTGACTATAGCATTTGGGCCTATAACAGAATAATGTCATGTTTGGTTAAAGTCGGTGTTTGAGGCTGTAGTTAGCTCATTTGGAAGCTTTGGTATATGACATGTTGACCACCTCATCCTCCTCTCTTTCAGATGGATCTGTGCCTATGCCCAACGTGCCAAATCAGATCATGCCCCGCATGCAGGTGTCTCAAGGTACCAGTCCTTCTCCTACACTTGTTTCTCATCCTCCTTTCATTCAGTCAACTGCTCAGTGACTGTCAACCCCCCTGGTGGCCAGTTGATTATATACTATAATCACTAACATAGTAAAGGGTAAATACTCCCAATACGCAAATAGTGTAAATGTTTTTTTCAGGAACTGTTTCTCTGTAAATGTTTATTTATATAATTAGAGCCAGTGTTTCCCCTGTATTCATTTAAGAAGCTAAAAGAATGAAATCAATAAAATAAACAATGAATTTTGGAGTACGCCTGGAATGGCTGAATTACTGAGCGGGCATGCGGGGCATATGCCCAGGGGCCCAGATTTTTGCATAAGAACACAGAATTAGCCATGGCAAAATTAATAGAATTGCAAGAAATTAGCTTTCACACTGCAACATTTTTTTTTGTCAGCTCCATGACAAAATGTGTAGATTGGCTGAAAAAATTGCTTTACAATTGTACATTTTTCTCTTGGCTCCATGGGGGAAAATGAACCACTTTTTGATCCAGAAAAACCCTGCTTATTGCTAATAAAACACCTGCCTGATAATATGGAATGGTGCCATGTATATGTTTTTAACAATATGCTATTGGGCTCATCATGGTGTCTAAACACTTTTGGAGTAGAATGTATTTTTAATGTCACTGTAAATGACATCAGTCATTCTACAAAAAATATCCTGGGGTGGCACCCCCCCGCCCATTTTACTTTATTCACCGTGGCAAAACAAATTATAGTGGAAACACTAACAGGAAATGTACAAGTTAGTGAAAAGTTATGATTTAGCGCCTAACTGACTCAGTGGCTCCTTCACCTGCTCATCAGAGCATAGGATTATTAATTACAACATCTCATGTGTATTGTAGACAACAGTAATCCTGTGTGTGTGAACTATATGTTTGTGTGTGCTTCTCCTCTCCCACATAGGAATCAATCAGTTCAACCCCATGGCAATGCAGAACGTGCAGATGTCCCAGGCGCCCATGGGGGCCCGCGCCGCCTCGCCCATGAACCACTCGCAGCAGATGAACATGAGCTCTGTCCCAGCGGTGAGACCTCCATGCTCCCTCTATGCCCCAGTTAACTCTTTCCTTCCTTCTGGATCTCCTTCTCTCCCTTTCTCCTCTCTCACTTCCTCGCTCTCACTTCCTCTCCCTGTCTTGCTTCCCCTCTCTCACTTCCTCTTCCCCTCTCTCACTTCCTCTCCCCGTCTTGCTCCCCCTCTCTCACTTCCTCTCCCTGTCTTGCTCCTCACTTCCTCTCCCCGTCTTGCTCCCCCTCTCTCCTTTCCTCTCCCCATCTTGCTCCCCCTCTCTCCTTCCTCTCCCCGTCTTGCTCCCCCTCTCTCACTTCCTCTCCCCGTCTTGCTCCCCCTCTCTCACTTCCTCTCCCCGTCTTGCTCCCCCTCTCTCACTTCCTCTCCCCCGTCTTGCTCCGCCTCTCACTTCCTCTCCCCGTCTTGCTCCCACTTTCACTTCCTCTCCCTGTCTTGCTTCCCCTCTCTCACTTCCTCTCCCCGTCTTGCTCCCCCTCTCTCACTTCCTCTCCCCGTCTTGCTCCCCCTCTAACTCCCTCCCCCTTGTCTTGCTCCCCCTCTCTCACTTCCTCTCCCTGTCTTGCTCCCACTTTCACTTCCTCTCCCCGTCTTGCTTCTCTCACTTCCTCTCCCCACCTCTTGCTCCCCCTCTCTCACTTCCTCTCCCCGTCTTGCTCCCCCCTTCCTCTCCCCGTCTTGCTCCCCCCCGTCTCACTTCCTCTCCCCGTCTTGCTCCCCTTCACTTCCTCTCCCGCTTGCCCCCTCTCTTCCTCTCCCCCGCACTTCCTCTCCCCCCCGTCTTGCTCTCTCACTTCCTCTCCCCGCCTTGTCTCCCCCGTCTTGCTCGCACTTCATCTCCCCGTCTTGCTCCCCCTCTCACTTCCTCTCCCCGTCTTGCTCACCCTCTCACTTCCTCTCCCCGTCTTGCACTTCCTCTCCCCCGTCTTGCTCCCCCTCTCACTTCCTCTCCCGTCTTGCTCACCCTCTCTCACTTCCTCTCCCGTCTTGCTCACCCTCTCTCACTTCCTCTCCCGTCTTGCTCACCCTCTCTCACTTCCTCTCCCGTCTTGCTCCCCCTCTCTCACTTCCTCTCCCGTTTTGCTCCCCCCCTCACTTCCTCTCCCCGTCTCGCTCTCTCACCTCCTCTCCCCGTCTCGCTCTCTCACTTCCTCTCCCCGTCTCGCTCTCTCACTTCCTCTCCCCGTCTCGCTCTCTCACTTCCTCTCCCCGTCTCGCTCTCTCACCTCCTCTCCCCGTCTCGCTCTCTCACCTCCTCTCCCCGTCTCGCTCTCTCACCTCCTCTCCCCGTCTCGCTCTCTCACCTCCTCTCCCCGTCTCGCTCTCTCACCTCCTCTCCCCAGTCTCGCTCCACTAGTGTCTATAGAAAGTCTTCACCTCCTTGAGGGTTTTAAACATGGATTAAATGAGATTTTATTTCTACACAAACTACTCCACATTTTCAAAGTGAAAGAAAGTTATAAAAAATAGCTGAAAAGTAAAACTGTGGCGGGTTGTCCTTAACTTTTTACCTGGGCTTTGGTCCTTTCATATTTATTTTGATCCTGACAAACTCCCCATTCCCTGCCGGTGACAAGCATACCCGTAACATGATGCTGCCCCCACAATACTTCAAAATGGAGAGGGTTTCACTTTTGGATTTGACCTAACCCCGTAGTTTTAAATTTAGGCTAAAAAGTGTTGTCTTGCAATATTATTTTCAGAATGGATGATTAGGAATGGATTTAACACAGGCTTCTTCTCACTTTGTCATACAGGCCAGTAATATGGAGTGAATCCAATGTTGTTGATCCCTTTGTGCGTTGAGTATTGAGGTGTCAGCATACTTGTATGGGTAATGGTTATCAGCAGTGAAAATAAATATGGAAGGAGCAAAGACCAGTTAAAAAGTTACATAACTCACCTCAATCCTCTGAAAACCCTGGGATAAGGTTTTGTTTTTCTGTGGGATAATTACACAGATTTTTATGCAAAAGACTCACCAAAATGGCATTCCAAGAGGGTTTGTGAGTGGTGTAGTCTGTCCTGACTTGAATCTGCTTTTAAAAAATCTGCGACAAGGTTTGAATATTGCTGTCCGTGTTGTAGCTTCGACCCTACTTTACATCACATGAGGTTTTTGTGTTGTGCCTCCATCGGTTAAGAACATCAAATCAAATGTATTTATATAGCCCTTCGTACATCAGCTGATATCTCAAAGTGCTGTACAGAAACCCAGCCTAAAATCCCAAACAGCAAGCAATGCAGGTGTAGAAGCACGGTGGCTAGGAAAAACTCCCTAGAAAGGCCAAAACCTAGGAAGAAACCTAGAGAGGAACCAGGCTATGTGGGGTGGCCAGTCCTCTTCTGGCTGTGCCGGGTAGAGATTATAACAGAACATGGCCAAGATGTTCAAATGTTCATCAATGACCAGCATGGTCAAATAACAGCACGGCTAGGTGGACTGGGGACAGCAAGGAGTCATCATGCCAGGTAGTCCTGAGGCATGGTCCTAGGGCTCAGGTCCTCCGAGAGAGAGAAAGAAAGAGAGAATTAGAGAGAGCATACTTAAATTCACACAGGACACCGGATAGGACAGGAAAAGTACTCCAGATATAACTAACTGACCCTAGCCCCCCGACACAAACTACTGCAGCATAAATACTGGAGGCTGAGACAGGAGGGGTCAGGAGACACTGTGGCCCCATCCAATGATACCCCCGGACATGGCCAAACAGGAAGGATATAACCCCACCCACTTTGCCAAAGCACAGCCCCCACACCACTAGACGGATATCTTCAACCACCAAATTACCATCCTGAGACAAGGCCGAGTATAGCCCACAAAGATCTCATTTCCTTTAGCCCGCCTGGAGTAACAGGTTGGTGGGGTTTGCACTTTTGTGACTTTTCTATTGGTTCCATTTCACCCGGCAACCTCAATTAAGCACAGCTGAAGTTTAAAAAATAATTAATTTGAAATAGTATTTGAACCAAGTTCTGATCTCATTTAGATGCGTAGTTATTCTTGGCAAGGCCTCAATGCAAGATAGAGGTTTCCTCTCTATAACGTGTCTGTTTTTTTCTTCTCCTTTCCCCAGATGGGCATGTCCCCATCCAGGATGCCCCAGGTGCAAGGCATGATGGGACAGCACGCCAACAGCATGGTGGGACAGACAGCCAATCAGAGCCAGTTCATGCCCCAGAGCCAGTTCTCTCCCAACACCGCCCCTGGCGGGGGTATGATTATGAACAACCTGGGCTCCCTCGGCCAGCCGCAAGCACAGGCAGCTGTCACTCAGGTGAGGAGGGAGACACTCACACAGATGGGGCTTGTGATCTGTTGCATTGATAATCTCTGCTGTTGGTTTGAAGAAGCTGCATTGTATGTGTTCATGGTTGTCAATATAAGTGTAGTGTTAGTATGTACGTGTCTGAGTGGGTAGGTTTGTAACTCTATGTGATTATGTAATAGTAGGTGGAGCTCTAACTGTAACTTCTGTATCCCAGCCGCCCCTGCCCCGCGGCACCCCTCCACCCAACGCCTCGGCTAACCTGCAGCAGCTCCAGCACCCCCACTCCCACCCACCTCCCCAGGCTCAGCCTTCACCGTCCTCCACCCCCACTCATGTCCCCAGTGGCGGCCTCCCCGCCCGACCCCCCTCGACCCTGGGCATGCAGTCCCCTGCTGCCCCCTCCCAGCCGCTCACGCCCCTGCAGCATCAGCAACCGGGGACCCCCAGCCAGACGCAGCCCAGCTCAGTGCAGCCCCCCAGCACACCGGTAAAATACCTGCTTAGGATCCACAACACTCTTATAGGGAGTTATCCTGACCTGGTGAACTGACGAGCATAACTCATGGCTAGTTCTTTCACTTGGGCCCAGAGTATTTCCTGCTTAGGTCATGTAGTCAGGAAATAAATCATGCTCTTTTTAAAGCAGCCTTTGTTACGGGCACAGCACCTCAGTGCTGTCATGCTGTTCCACATTTAAAAAGGTCTATTGAAGGAGCAGCATGATTGGAGTGATACTAAAGCTTTATTAACAATATGGTGTTTCTTTCACATGCCAGCTCTTAATGACTTGTTGTTGTGCCAGTCAACAGTTATAGCCAGCACCCAGCCTTTGCTTTGAAGGGTCATTCTCAAATGTTTCCCCTCTAGCTGTCCCAGGCGCCAGCCAGTATAGATAACCGCATGCCCACCCCAGGCTCGGTGGCAGAGGTCCACTCCCAACAGGCCCCACCAGACGTGGCCCAAACGGAGCACAAAGCCGAGCTCAAAGACGAGGAGGACGACGACTGTGGCTCGGGGAAAAAGCAGCCCAGCGACTTCAAAATGGAGGTGAGGATCAATATTGACTACAAGACACTTGACCAACCAGAGCTTTCTATTTATATGTACATTATGAATGCAGGTGCTCTTGGATGGAAATATTACAATTCATATGAAGTCATCTTGTTATCTGGTACGGTGGCCATGTTGCCCTCCATCTTTCAAAACGTAGTGTCCTACAGAATGATCTAAGTGCACCCTCTAAATGTAGCTGTGACCCATAGCAGGACGAAGACCAAAAAGACACCAAACCCCTCACGGTCAAGGAGGAGGAGCCAGACGGGGCGGAACCTAAGCAGGAGCCAATGGAGACAAAGGAGGAGAAGAAGCCGGAGATTAAGAATGAACCCAAAGAGGAGGAGGAGGGCGGGGTCAACGGCACTTCAGCGTCCACCTCCCCCACCCAGAACCGCAAAAAAAGTGAGGACCTGGTTTCTAGAAAACTAGCCAGGAGTTTATCCAATGACTAGTAGTTTTTCCCCAGTTGGTCCTATCTTATTGCAGCTCTTTCCTCAGTTATGTCAGTCCTCACCTTTACCCTGTTTAGTTTATTAGGATCCCCATTAGCTGCAAATGCAGCATCTACTCTTCCTGGGGTCCACATGAAACGTACAAATACATGACAAAATACACAACCGTAATAGACTAGAACAACCGAAGGTATTACAATTACTAAAATAACAGTTTGATATTGGAAAGATGCTAAGAGACAACACATACTATATTCTTATATCCAGTTAAGTGAGCTCTTTAGAGGAGAGGTGCTGTGATTCAATATGTTCCACTATGAGACGGCTCTATGCATAACTGAGCGATGCATTCAATGTCTTTTTGGTTTGGGTGCTGTGAAGAAACCCATGGTGGTATGTCTGTTTTGTAGTGGTATGTATGCAATAGATTATACTAGTGGATAGGCATTTTCAACACGTTTCTTAAAAAGACTAGAAGATAATTAGTACATTTCTCCTGAAATGTAGACTATCATGCATGTTGTTGATATTTGTTCTGTGTGTGCTGCTCTGAGCCAGCTGCAACTTTGCCAGGTCTTTCTTTGCTGCACTGGACCGTATTACCGGACAGTAATCAAGATGAGACCAGAGCCTGAACAACTAGGACAGTTGACCTTTGTGTAAAAAGATGCTCTGTGTTTTTGACAACACATACCTCTCTCCCCATCTTCACAACAACTCTGTCAATATGACTTGACCATGATAACTGACCCTGTGATGACACTGAAGCTTTCTGAATGTCAGATAGAAATGGAATAAATAGTCTTCACGATGTCCCTTTTCCACATGACAGATTATACTTTTTGTTCTTCATGATAGATTTCTATGATGTTGTACATGATTCATTTGAATAGAGCCCTGACCGCTCTGTCCTTGCTGCAGTCTTTAAGCCAGAGGAGCTTCGCCAGGCCCTGATGCCCACACTAGAGGCCCTCTACAGACAGGACCCAGAGTCTCTGCCCTTCAGACAGCCTGTCGACCCCATGCTGCTGGGCATCCCCGTGAGTACACACATACTCATGTACATACACTTAGATAGTCGTACACCCTGAGAGTCTCTCTCTTGATTGGTTATGCCTAGTCATGTATTGATATGAAAACAAATGACAAATTAACTCGTTACTCAGTTCTATACAGATTTCATAGATATAGCCGAGGCTCAATAAGGATTAAGGATCTCTCTCATAACCATGTCCATATCATTCTGGTCAGAGCTATCAGTGAAGCTCTCACAATATCAGTGAAGCTCTCACAATATCAGTGAAGCTCTCACAATATCAGTGACGCTCTCACAATATCAGTGAAGCTCTCACAATATCAGTGAAGCTCTCACAATATCAGTGACGCTCTCACAATATCAGTGACGCTCTCACAATATCAGTGACGCTCTCTCTAACAGCCACATTTCATTGATTGTCCTGAAGCTTGATAGCGAATGATAAGGCACTCTTAACTCGGTACCACAACTCTCTTCTAACCATCCCCCCCCCCCCTTCAGGACTACTTTGACATAGTGAAGAAACCTATGGACCTGTCCACTATAAAGCGTAAGCTGGACACGGGTCAGTACCAGGAACCCTGGCAGTATGTGGAAGACATCTGGGTCATGTTCAACAACGCCTGGATCTACAACCGTAAGACGTCCCGCGTCTACAAGTACTGCTCCAAGCTGGCCGAGGTGTTTGAGCTGGAGATAGACCCCGTCATGGTCAGCCTGGGCTACTGCTGTGGCAGGAAGGTGAGATGATGGGAGGGAAGGAGGAGGGATGTTAGTGGAGGAAAGAGAAGGAGTAGAGCGGGAGGTTAGTGGTGTTTGAGCTGGAGATAAACCCCGTCATGGTCAGCCTGGGCTACTGCTGTGGCAGGAAGGTGAGATGATGGGAGGGAAGGAGGAGGGATGTTAGTGGAGGAAAGAGAAGGAGTAGAGCGGGAGGTTAGTGGTGTTTGAGCTGGAGATAAACCCCGTCATGGTCAGCCTGGGCTACTGCTGTGGCAGGAAGGTGAGATGATGGGAGGGAAGGAGGAGGGATGTTAGTGGAGGAAAGAGAAGGAGTAGAGCGGGAGGTTAGTGGTGTTTGAGCTGGAGATAACCCTGTCATGGTCAGCCTGGGCTACTGCTGTGGCAGGAAGGTGAGACTGAGGGAGTGGAGGAAGAGTAATGGAGGAAGGTGGAAGGGAGACTACAAGTTTTGTGATCTGGAGAAACTCTCAGCTCTAATTGTAGGTTATCGTTAGGGCCAGGAGAAACTCTCAGCTCTAATTGTAGGTTATCGTTAGGGCCAGGAGAAACTCTCAGCTCTAATTGTAGGTTATCGTTAGGGCCAGGAGAAACTCTCAGCTCTAATTGTAGGTTATCGTTAGGGCCAGGAGAAACTCTCAGCTCTAATTGTAGGTTATCGTTAGGGCCAGGAGAAACTCTCAGCTCTAATTGTAGGTTATCGTTAGGGCCAGGAGAAACTCTCAGCTCTAATTGTAGGTTATCGTTAGGGTCAGGAGTTACCTAAATAGGAAGAACTTGTGTCCCTTGATATACGGGCTTGTTAGCCAGGTTTGGGCTGTTGACGCCCTCAAGGTGGGAAACCATGGCACATTGCTGCTGATGACCCACAGTGCATTCGGAAAGTTTTCAGACCCCTTTTCCACATTTGAGATGTTTCTACAACTTGATTGGAGTCCACCTGTGGTAAATTCAATTGATTGGACATGATTTGGAAAGGTGTATATATAAGGTCCCACAGTTGACAGTGCATGTCAGAGCAAAAACCAAGCCATGAGGTCGAAGGAATTGTCCGTAGAGCTCTGAGACAGGATTGTGTCGAGGCACAGATCTGGGGAAGGGTACCAAAACAATTCAGTGGCCTCCATCATTCTTAAATGGAAGAAGTTTGGAACCACCAAGACTCTTCCTAGAGCTGGCCGCTCAGCCAAACTGAGCAATCTGGGAAGAAGGGCCTTTTGAGGGACGTGACCAAGAACCCGATGGTCACTCTGACAGAGTTCCTCTGGAGATTGGAGAATCAATCCATTTTTTAAATTAAAAATAATAATAATTAGCCAGAAGCTAATGTCACAACATCAGCTGATGTCACAACGTGCTGTACAGAAACCCAACCTAAAACCCCAAACAGCAAGCAATGCAGGTGTAGAAGCACGGTGGCTAGGAAAAACTCCCTGGAAAGGCTAGAACCTAGGAAAAAACAGAGTGAACCAGGCTATGAGGGGTGGCCAGTCCTCTTGTGGCTGGGCCGGGTGGAGATTATAACAGAACATGGCCAAGATGTTCAAATGTTCATAGATGACCAGCAGGGTCAAATAATAGTAATCACAGTGGTTGTAGAGGGTGCAACAGGTCAGCACCTCAGGAGTAAATGTCAGTTGGCTTTTCATAGCCGATCATTAAGAGTATCTCTACCACTCATGCTGTCTCTAGAGAGTTGAAAACAGCAGGTCTGGGACAAGGTAGCACTTCCGGTGAACAGATCAGGGTTCCATAGCCCCAGGCAGCACAGTTGAAACTGGAGCAGCAGCAAGGACTCATCAGGCCAGGTAGTCCTGAGGCATGGTCCTGGGGCTCAGAGAGGAGAAATACTCCAGACATAAGACTGACCCTAGCCCCCCGACACAAACTATTGCAGCATAAATACTGGAGGCTGAGACTGGAGGGGTCGGGAAACAATGTGGGCCTGTCCGACGATACCCCCGAACAGAACCTTCCAGAAGGGCAACCATCTCTGCAGCACTCCACCAATCAGGCCTTTATGGTAGAGTGGAAGCCACTCCTCGCTAGACGGAAGCCACTCTTCAGTAAAAGGCACATGACAGCGTGCTCGGAGTTGGCCAAAAGGCCTCCCAGACCATGAGAAGCAAGATTCTTTGGTCTGATGAAACCAAGATTGAACTCTGGAGGAAACCTGGCACCATCCCTACAGTGAAGCATGCTGGTGGCTGCATCATGCTGTGGGAGTGTTTTTTAAAATTTTCAGCGGCAGGGACTGGGAGACTTGTCAGGATCGAGGCAAAGATGTACGGAGCAAAGTACAGAGAGATCCTTGATGAAAACCTGCTCCAGAGAGCTCAGGACCTCAGAGTGGGGTGAAGGTTCACCTTCCAACAGGACAATGACCCTAAGCACAGAGCCAAGACAACGCAGGAGTGGCTTCAGGACAAGTCTCAGAATGTCCTTGAGTGGCCCAGCCAGAGCCTTGATTTCAACCCGATTGAACATCTCTGCAGAGACCTGAAAATATCTGTGCAGCGACGCACCCCATCCAACCTGACAGAGCTTGAGAGGATCTGCAGAGAAGAATGGGAGAAACTCGCAAATATAGGTGTGCCAAGCTTGTAGCGTCACCTAAGACTGAAGGCTGTAATCGCTGCCAGAGGTGCTTCTACAAAGTACTGAGTAAAGGGTCTGAATATTTTTATAAATGTGATATTTTTTTGCAAGAATGTCTGAACCTGTTTTTGCTTTGTCATTATGGGGTAGTGTGTGTCGATTGATGAGGGGGAAAAACAATCTATTTTAGAATAAGACTGTAACATAACAATGTGGATAAAGTCAAGGGGTCTGAATATTTTACGAATGCACTGTACTGTCATTTAAGAGGATACAATGCCCTGCAATTCTAATCAAGTTTTACTGGTCACATACACATATTTAGCGGATGCTTGTGTTCCTAGCTCCAACAATGCAGTAGTATCTAACAATACACACAATCTAAAAGTAAAATAATGGAATTAAGAAATATATGAATATTAGAGCAATGTCGGAGTGGCATTGACTAAATACAGTAGAATAGAATACAGTACATACTGCTTTTCTCCTCTCATATGTATGTAATCATTATTTGAACTTGATTAAAGTGACTAGTGTTCCATTATTAAAGTGGCCAGTGATTCCAAGTCTGTAATATAGGGCAGCAGCCTCTAAGGTGCAGGGTTGAGTAACCGGGTGGAAGTCGGTTAGTGATGGCTATTTAAGTCTGAAATGACACGACAAGAAACATCCCTAACTAACCCCTCCAGACATGCATAACCATGTGCTGCTGTGTTTACTGTGTGACAGACAGCCACCTGTATGACCCTATGGCTAGATGGGCCTTATAAAGATTCAAACACTTGACTTAACATGATGAGCCTTTTGACTTCCTGTCCTACTTGTGACACTGAGGTGCTTCCCAAATGGCACTCTATTCCCTATGTAGTGCACTATGCCCTATGGGCCCTGGTATAAAAAAATAGTATACTACATAGGGAATAGAGTGCCCTTTGGGATGTAAGCCTGAGACTATTACGTACCAGTGAAAGGGGAACTTTCAGAGGAACACTAGGTTTTAATTTGGGAGAATCTGTGGACAGGACTGACCTGTCTGAATGCTAGACAGTGTAGAAGTGGATTCACTAACCCTTTCTCCCTGTGTTCCTCCACAGTTTGAGTTCTCACCCCAGACCCTCTGCTGCTATGGCAAGCAGCTGTGCACCATCTCCAGAGACGGAACCTACTTCAGCTACCAGAACAGGTAAGTCCACACTCCGGGTGGGTGGGGTTTGTAAGTAGGCAGGGCAGGTGAAGGAAAGGGGGAGATGGAGAGAGAAGGGGAATAGGATTGTGCTCTCACAGTACATTGTAACGTTAGTTCAGGTACATGAAAAACAATGAATAATTATGATGAGAGTATTCTAAGATGTTATTTGACCAGAGAGTTGGTGCGTACTAGATACTGGAAGGGTTACATGTTGTTAAAAGGAGTATAGCCTACATTGACAGGATCTTCAGGTTTCCCTTCAAGCCCGATGTGCTGCAATATCAGCACCACTGCTCCCCCTGCAGTTCACAACTTGCTATTGCACTTCAGTAGCTCAAAATATTGCATCCATTCGGATGCATTGCAGTTGCATGTAGTTGAGTTCATCTGAACTCAGCGCAGTGAAGCTTGTTAGGGTTAACTACTCTATCCCTTCTGGAAGCACATTGATGCATTTTACACTAGTTATTTACCCACATTTTAAAAAGTAATTTCAACAAAAATTGTTATGAAAAGTTCCAAAGACAAGCAGAGGTGATCCATGTGTCTGTGTGTTCTGGGTGCATCCCTCTCTCCCCTACATCACCAGCGCTGGCATTCACTCCAACAGTCTCCCAACCGACATGATCATATCAATCATATCATATGCCTGCGCATTACGAAAGCTTTACGTGGAGAAGTAGTGGAACTTAGTAGTTCAGCGAAGTGGTTATACTTATTAGTATGGATATTCAAATGTACTAATGATTTACTTTTCTTATATTAACATTCATGCTCCTCCCATCAACATGGTTAGCGTTCCTGTGTCATTTCAGTATGCTTGTATGAGAAGATGTGTGAATGACTGTCATGACCATTCTCATGGTGACTAACCTGTGTTCTATCTTCACTCTGCCCTGTCCTCTTGTCTCTGTCCTCTTGTCTCTGTCCTCTTGTCTTTCTGTCCTCTTGTCTCTGTCCTGTCTTTCTGTCCTCTTGTCTCTGTCTTTCTGTCCTCTTGTCTCTGTCCTCTTTCTGTCTCTCTGTCCTCTTGTCTCTCCTGTCTTTCTGTCCTCTTGTCTCTCCTGTCTTTCTGTCCTCTTGTCTCTCTCCTGTCTTTCTGTCCTCTTGTCTCTCCTGTCTTTCTGTCCTCTTTTCTCTCTGTCTTTCTGTCCTCTTTTCTGTCCTCTTGTCTGTCCTGTCTTTCTGTCCTCTTGTCTTTCTGTCCTCTTGTCTTTCTGTCCTCTTGTCTCTCTGTCCTCTTGTCTCTGTCCTTTTCTCTCTGTCCTCTTGTCTCCTCTGTCCTCTTGTCTCTCCTGTCTTTCTGTCCTCTTGTCTCTCTGTCCTCTTGTCCTCTGTCTGTCCTCTTGTCTCTCCTGTCCTCTTGTCTCTCTGTCCTCTTGTCTCACTGTCCAAATTGGCCTTGTCCTCTTGTCTCTCTGTCCTCTTGTCCTCTTCTGTGAGAAGTGCTCTCTGTCGAGATCTTGGCAATCTGTCCCCTGGGAGTCTCTCTGTCACTTGTCCTCTGTCCTCTTGTCTCTCTGTCCTCTGTGTCTAATGTTTTCTGTCAATACATTGTCTCTCACTGTCCTCTTGTCTCTCTGTCCTTTGTTTCTGTCCTAGTTCTCTGTTTTGTCTCTTTTTTGTCTCACATTCTGTCTTTCTGTCCTCTTGTCACTTCCTCTGTTTTCATCAATACATGACTAAGTGAACATTTTGTTAGTGGAAGTAACCGCTCTTAAGTCTCCACTGATTCCATCTTTCCTTAGTGGATATCCTTAGTCCATGATTATAAATACTGGTCCAGAAGTGGTAGGCTTAGCTAATTATAGTCAAAGCTTATGAAAAAAGGGAATCTGTATTCATACGAGTGGGCTGTGTGTTGGCTGTAGAGTATCAGAACTGATTCTAACTGGTCATCCGTTGTCTCTGTCCTCCAGTATGATATCTAAAGACCAGTTTGAAAAGAAGAAAAATGACATGTTGGATCCAGAACCGTGAGTATTGGTGTACCTTACCGTCTCAAACTGTTTACGTTTGATGGGGTTTTAGCTCTTTTCATTCTGCTTTAAAGCTTCTAAATACGTTGGCGATGAGCCGTCATGTACAGTATGCATCACAGTATGTACAGTATGCATCACAGTATGTACAGTATGCATCACAGTATGCTGTACAGTATGTACATTATGTACCACAGTATGTACAGTATGGTCATCACAGTATGCATCAGTATGTCATCACAGTATGCATCACAGTATGTACAGTATGCATCACAGTATGCAGTACAGTATGTACATTATGTACCACAGTATGTACAGTTTACGTTTGATGGGGAATGTACCAGTTATTTTCATTCTGCACAGTGTTGGCAGTATGTACCACGTGTGTACAGTATGCATCACAGTATGTACAGTATGCATCACAGTATGTACAGTATGCATCACAGTATGCTGTACAGTATGTACATTATGTACCACAGTATGTACAGTACGTACCACAGTATGTACCACGGAATGTACCACAGTATGTACCACATTATGTACAGTATGCACAGCAGTATGTACACTATGTACCACATTATGTACCGTATGCACCACATTATGATGTACAGTATGTACCACAGTATGTACATTATGTACAGTATGTACCACAGTATGTACAGTATGTACCGTATGTACCACAGTGTGTACCGTATGTACAGTATGTACCACAGTATGTACAGTATGCTCTGTATGTACCACAGTGTGTACCGTATGTACCACAATATGTGCAGTATGTACCACAGTATTTACAGTATGCTCCGTATGTACCACAGTATGTACCGTATGTACCACAGTATGTACCTCAGTATGTACCTCAGTATGTACCTCAATATGTACAGTATGCATCACAGTACTGGCTTTATTTGGACCATTTAAAAACACCAATCAGCCACACTGCATTTAAAATACCGGAGGATGAAAGTATTGTCCTGAGCTGAGAGATCTGTCAAACAAAGAAATGAAAATGAATAACCATTGATGGTGAATAGTGTATGAGCCTTGTCTCTTGCACCTGTCCCTCGCTTTTTCCATTCGATCACGGAGCGTGAGATGACCGCCCCAAGTACATGGGCAATGGTGGCTGCAAAAGTGTTTTGAATTAGGTGACAATTCTAACTGATATTTTACGTAACTAGATTCATTACTATCAGTCACTGACATTTACCACTACATTTTTAAAGGGTGTATACCAAGGTTCGGGGTCAATTCCATTTCAACTGCAAATTTTAATGAATTGAAGTCACTTCCTGAATTGACCCCTAACTCTTGTACATACAGTTATCCAACGCATTAGTATTTTGTCTCACGCCCATATGTCAGTCAACTGTTGTATCTATTACCCACTCTGCAGTATCTGTGAACAAGCAAGTCTCTTCTTGGAGACCGAGGTGTTGGTGTACCTTCTCTGACCAGCCTTCTCTCTCTCCTCACACAGGTTTGTTGAATGTAAAGACTGTGGACGGAAGATGCACCAGATCTGTGTGCTGCATTATGATGTCATCTGGCCATCGGGGTAAGCCTCATGTACCCTGAACAGACGAACGGCCCGTGTGTCTTCTGATCACTGTTCCTGACTGTCTATTTGACACTTCCACTTTCCCTCAGCTTCATTTGCGACATCTGTCTGAAGAAGTCCGGCAAGACGAGGAAAGAGAACAAGTTCGCTGCCAAAAGTAAGTTTGAGATTGTGTTGAATAATTGTGTCGATCCGAGTGGATCCACCATTGTAGACGTGTGATGGAAGTTATTCCAGTAACTCGTGGTGAGGATGTGAGGTTTGATGTGACCTGCATCTGTATAACCTGTAGGACAACTGAAGTATTGGATGGTATCTGTCTCGCAGGGCTACAGACCACGAGGTTGGGCATGTACATCGAGGACCGGGTGAATAAGTACTTGAAGAGGCAGAACCACCCTGAGGCCGGGGAGGTGTTTGTACGGGTGGTGGCTAGCTCCGACAAAAATGTTGAAATCAAACCTGGCATGAAATCTAGGTAAGGAAGGACTGCAGCTGCTCCAACAGTGAAATGGCCCCTTATCAATACTTTTTAAACTAGTTTATTGAACATGTAGAGAAAGCTGTTCATTGAGGATTATTCTAATAAAGTTGTCTTCCAAGAGTTGCCCCAATATGTTTTTCATCTTCAGTTTGCTCCTTTGTTCATGCACCTTGGTTGGAAAGCGATGGCGCGGTAGTGTTCTTGATAGTGCTGAGGAGATTCTGTGGCAGAAGGCGTCTACACCGTTAATGATGAGTGACGTTCCATGTGGTTGTGGATGTGGAGATTTCTCCCGTACTAGTAAAAGCACTATATAAATGTTTAGTTCACTAATGAATTGATTAACTGTGTTTGTCTCCCCAGGTTTGTGGACTCGGGTGAAATGCAGGAGACCTTCCCTTACAGAACCAAAGCACTTTTTGCATTTGAGGAGATTGACGGTGTGGACGTGTGTTTCTTCGGTATGCACGTCCAGGAGTACGGTTCTGAGTGCGCCTTCCCCAACACCAGGTAAACACTTTATAACGTAGTAATAACACAACATAATACACTTCTTAACAGTAATACACTCGTTCCCAACACCAGGTAACTGACACTTACGAACGAGGATGATAATATAAACTCAGCAAAAAAGAAACATCCTCTCACTGTCAACTGCGTTTATTTTCAGCTTAACATGTGTAAATATTTGTATGAACACAACCAGATTCATAAACTGAACAAGTTCCACAGAAATGTGACTAACAGAAATGGAATAATGTGTCCCTGAACAAGGGGGGGTCAAAAGTGAAAGTCAGTATCTGGTGTGGCCACCAGCTGCATTAAGCACTGCAGTGCATCTCCTCCTCATGGACTGCACCAGATTTGCCAGTTATTGCTGTGAGATGTTACCCCACTCTTCCACCAAGGTACCTGCAAGTTCCCGGACATTTCTGGGGGGAATGGCCCTAGCGCTCACCCTCCAGTCCAACAGGTCCCAGATGTTCTCAATGGGATTGCGATCCAGGCTCTTTGCTGGCCACGGCAGAACACTGACATTCCTGTCTTGCAGGAAATCACACACAGAACGATCAGTCTGGTGGCATTGTCATGCTGGAGGGTCATGTCAGAATGAGCCTGCAGGAAGGGTACCACATGAGGGAGGAGGATGTCTTCCCTGTAATGCACAGCGTTGTAATTGCCTGCAATGACAACAATCTCAATCCGATGACGCTGTGACACATCGCCCCAGACCATGACGGACCCTCCACCTCCAAATCGATTCCGCTCCAGAGTACAGGCCTCGGTGTAACGCTCATTCCTTTGACAATAAACGCTAATCTGACCATCACCCCTGGTGAAACAGACACCGCTGTCTGGTCCAGCGACGGTGGGTTTGTGCCCATAGACGACGTTGTTGCTGGTGATGTCTGGTGAGGACCTGCCTTACAACAGGCCTACAAGCCCTCAGTCCAGCCTCTCTCAGCCTATTGCGGACAGTCAGAGCACTGATGGAGGGATTGTGCGTTCCTGGTGTAACTCAGGCAGTTGTTGTTGCCATCCTGTACCTGTCCCGCAGGTGTGATGTTCGGATGTACCGATCCTGTGCAGGTGTTGTTACACGTGGTCTGCCACTGTGAGGACGGTCAGCTGTCCGTCCTGTCTCCCTGTAGCGCCGTCTTAGGCGTCTGACAGTACAGACATTGCAATTTATTGCCCTGGCCACATCTGCAGTCCTCATGCCTCCTTGCAGCATGCCTAAGGCACGTTCACGCAGATGAGCAGGAACCCTGGGCATCTTTCTTTTGGTGTTTTCAGAGTCAGTAGAAAGGCCTCTATAGTGTCCTAAGTTTTCATAACTGTGACCTTAATTGCCTACCGTCTGTAAGCTGTTAGTGTCTTAACGACCGTTCCACAGGTGCATGTTCATTAATTGTTTATGGTTCATTGAACAAGCATGGGAAACAGTGTTTAAACCCTTTACAATAAAGATCTGTGAAGTTATTGGTGTTTTTACTAATTATCTTTGAAAGACGGGGTCCTGATAAACTCAGCAGAAACATCCCTTTATGAAGTATTATTTTAAAGAGTAGCGTAATGACCTCTTCTGAACAGTAGCCTACATACTGGACTATTGGAAGACTTAAGAGTGGAAGGCTTGAGATTCTATGCAAGGTGGGCCATCTTAGCGATAAAACACCTAGTTAACCAGCTTAGCAATAGTTACTTAGTGTAGAATTCAAATTAAATTAAGTTGTTGAAGTGTTTCCATTACCCATTTAGGCAAATTGCGCATTAGGCCTAATAAATTGGTGACAGGCCCGCAGGTGTGATGTTCAGATGTACCAGGTTAGCTATAGTTGTCAGTGTAACAGGCCTGGTTAACCAGGTTAGCTATAGTTGTCAGTGTAACAGGCCTGGCTAACCAGGTTAGCTATAGTTGTCAGTGTAACAGTGCTTGGCTAACCAGGTTAGCTATAGTTGTCAGTGTAACAGGCCTGGTTAACCAGGTTAGCTATAGTTGTCAGTGTAAAAGGCTTGGTTAACCAGGTTAGCTATAGTTGTCAGTGTAAAAGGCCTGGTTAACCAGGTTAGCTATAGTTGTCAGTGTAACAGGCCTGGTTAACCAGGTTAGCTATAGTTGTCAGTGTAACACACCTAGTGTCTTCTTCTCTCCAGACGGGTTTACATATCGTATCTGGACAGTATTCACTTCTTCAAGCCCCGGGCGTTGAGGACGGCAGTCTACCATGAGATCTTGATAGGGTACCTGGAGTACGTTAAGAAACTGGGGTAGGTTTTCAATACCGGTGACAACACTTCCATTCAATCATTACACTGCTTTTCCAGGCTGGTTTCCTGTACACAGATTAAGCCTAGTCCTGGACTAAAAAGCTATTTCAGTGGAGAATATCATGCTTCTTAGTCCAGGACTAGGCCTCATTTATGTCTTTAAAACCGTTAGGCAGGCAGGTTTAGGAATAGCTAAATCTTGCAAACTCATTTTGAAATAATTTCTTAAAAAGAATATTACCAAATTATATTTGTCTCAGTACCTTGAAATGCATGACGTTGAACCTAAAAGCTGTCCTCTCCATCCCTGGTCCCATGCAGCTATGTGTATGGTCATATCTGGGCGTGCCCCCCCAGTGAAGGGGACGACTACATCTTCCACTGCCACCCGCAGGACCAGAAGATCCCCAAGCCCAAGAGGCTGCAGGAGTGGTACAGGAAGATGCTGGAGAAGGCCTTCGCAGAGAGGATCCTCCATGATTTCAAGGTGAGACATGAAGGGGACCGTGGCTGTGATCATTAGGCACCAAACAGAAGGCAAAGGATTGGAACTGGGAGGGACTCGTCTGGAATTGGTACAATAAGAAATAGTATTTTTAAGTGGCTTCTGTCTTAGGCCCATGTTTACTTTTCTTATTAAATGCTGTTTTGAGTGTGGCATTATCCCACACCATAAGCCCCATCTGTGCAGTCCAAGTAACAGGCGTCTTTTCTCCAGGACATCTTCAAGCAGGCCACGGAGGACCGTATTACCAGTGCCAACGAGATGCCCTACTTCGAAGGGGACTTCTGGCCCAACGTGCTGGAGGAGAGCATCAAGGAGCTGGAGCAGGAGGAGGAGGAGAGGAAGAAGGAAGAGAATGTGGCCTCCTGTGAGACCCCCGAGGTAAGACGGAGTGCTTTGTACGATGGAGGGGTGGACCCAATCCGACCCCTAGACACCATGTCCTATGAATTTGTAGAGGTCCCGGAGGATTTCATTGGTATAAGCAGTACTGTGAAAACGTCTACCTATCAGAGGAGAGGGCAGATGACGGTGTCTGTCCTCCTGTCTTTCGACAGCCACTTGGTCAAAGCATGTCACAGACCTATTCTTCTTTTGCCATTTATTTATGTCCATGTGTCCTCCATCGCCTCTGTTAACAGCTCTTTGACCCCCCCCTCTCTCATATCAGCACACTGCTGACAGCAAAAACGCCAAGAAGAAGAACAACAAGAAGACCAATAAAAACAAGAGCAGCGTGAGCCGAGCCAATAAGAAGAAACCTGGCATGCCCAATGTAGCCAACGACCTGTCCCAGAAGCTCTACTCCACCCTGGAGAAACACAAGGAGGTAGATGTCACTCACTCCACCCACTCATATAACATACACTGTAAAGCCCTGTTACCTTCCTCATCTCTCACTCCTTTAGTTGATCACAGTTTTGTAAGGACTTCTGTAGTCACAGTATCTGTAGAGGCTCAGATCCAACACTAACATATCACTTAGAATGAAGCCATGCATTGAATTTGCATTCTAACTGGTGTACTAGTGAGGATATTGAAACACAACCACTTCTAGCTTGTGACTTCCTGTCCTCTCTTTTGTCTGATAATCTGACTCATGTCTCCCTCTCTACCTCCCTCTCCACCTTCTCCCTCAGGTGTTCTTTGTGATCCACCTGCACGCGGGACCCTCGGTCAACACCCTCCCCCCTATCATGGATCCAGACCCCCTGCTGACCTGCGACCTGATGGACGGCCGCGACGCCTTCCTCACCCTAGCCCGGGACAAGCACTGGGAGTTCAGCTCTCTACGGAGGTGCAAGTGGAGCACCATGTGTATGTTGGTGGAGCTGCACAACCAGGGCCAGGACCGCTTCGTCTACACCTGCAACGAGTGTAAACACCACGTGGAGACGCGCTGGCACTGCACCGTCTGTGAGGTAAGCCAGGGGGTGATGGTGCTGATTCATCACACATACACCAACACACGCTCCGACAGGATATTGTCAATTCACTTTTTTAAACTGGAAGCAAAGGAAGTATTTTATTGTATGTTTATTTCACTTAAAATGTGTGCTCTTGCAAGATCATTGATAAATTGTCAAATGATTTTAAAGGTCTAATGCAGCCGTTTTTATCTCTATCATATCTTTTCTGGGTAACAATGAATTACCTTAATGTGGTGGTTTCAATATAAATGGTCAAAAAAGAAGCTTAGCAAAGATACATTTCTCAAGTAGGATTTTTGCTCTGACTATCTGGGAGTGGCTTGGGTGGCGAGGGTGAAACTGAAAATGGGCTGTTATTGGCTCGACAGGTTTGGAATGCTTTTACTTATTGATCTATTAACTCATTTACCGCCTGGTTATGTCACCATGGAAGGCCAAAACTCCATCCCACCAAAACAGGCAGAAATATCAGGTGGTCTTTTCAAACTGCTCTTACACTAAAAGGGCCGTTATCCTAATTTGAACAATTTCACAGTTTTATTCCAACCTCATAATGTGGAAATCCATAAAACACAGGAAAATCACCTTTTTGACAGCGCTGGACCTTCAATACATTTTGTGATTAAACGTCATCACAGTTGTAACAAATTGGTGTGTGTGTGTGTGTGTGTGTAACCATAGAAACATTATGAGTGGAACTGTGATATGTGGTGTTTTCTCTCTCGCAGGACTTTGACCTATGCATCAACTGCTACGCTGCCAAGGGCCACGAGCACAAGATGGTTAAGTGGGGCCTCGGGCTGGACGACGACAGCAACGGAGCGGGCGGTGCCGGGGGCGAGGCCTCCCAGAGTCCGCAAGAATCCCGCCGCCTCTCCATCCAACGCTGCATCCAGTCCCTGGTCCACGCCTGTCAGTGCCGCAACGCCAACTGCTCGCTGCCCTCCTGCCAGAAGATGAAGCGTGTGGTGCAGCACACCAAAGGTTGCAAGAGGAAGACCAACGGCGGCTGCCCCGTGTGCAAGCAGCTCATCGCCCTGTGCTGCTACCACGCCAAACACTGCCAGGAGAACAAGTGTCCCGTGCCCTTCTGTCTGAACATCAAGCACAAGCTGAGGCAGCAGCAGCTCCAGCACCGCTTACAACAGGCTCAGATGATGAGGAGAAGAATGGCCACTATGGCCGGGCGTGGAATGGCACCTCAGAGCCTGCCGTCGCCACCTACCTCAGCCACCCCCGGCACCCCCACCTCGGGCGGACAGACCCCCAGCACACCCACCCACACCCCCCAGGCCTCCTTACCCATCAGCCAGCCCCAGCAGCAGCCGCCCCCCAACGTGACAGCCGGCATGGCCCAGCAACAACCCGGCTTTCCCAACAACGGGCGTACCAGCCAGCCGCCAACGCCGGTTCCACAAGGGGGAAAGCCGGGGCCCCAGTCTTCCCCCCTACATCAGGTGCAGTCGCCCCTGCCCAACATACCCAACATGACCCCCCAACAACAACAGATTCCCCAACAACAACAACCGCCCCCGCTGGCCGCTCTGAAGATGGCCCGGCACATAGAGATGGTGGCCAAGGCCAAGCAGCAGCAGCAGCAGCAACAACAGAACTACAACATGAACATGCCCAATGGTGTGCCCATGAACCACCCCCGCATGGTGGGGCCTATGCAAGGCCAGATGGGGCCAGGGCAGATGCAGCAGATGATGGGGCCCCGGGGCCCCCAAGTGATGCAGGCCATGCAGCAGGGCCAGTGGGGCCCCCAGGGGGGGATGCAGCAGAACCCCCTCCAGAACCCCCAAGTGGTCCAACAACAGCAGCAAGGCCTACCCCAGCAAGGTGGCCCCATGGCCCCCCAACAGGCTCAGGGAAACTCCACTCAGTTGATGCAGCAGCGGCCCATGATGCAGCAGCAGCCCGGCCTTCAGATGCCCGGGGGGGTCCACATGCCCCCCCAGGGTCCCCCTCAGCAGCAGAGCATGACGCCACAGCAACAAGGGGGCATGCCCCGGGGCATCCCGGGAAACATTGCCCCCAATGCCCTGCAGGACCTCCTGAGGACCCTCAAGTCGCCCAGCTCTCCCCAGCAGCAGCAGCAGGTGCTCAACATCCTCAAGTCCAACCCCCACCTCATGGCCGCCTTCATCAAGCAGCGCACAGCCAAGTACCAGGCAAGCCAACTACCGGGCCAGCAGCAGCAGAACCCCCAACAACAACAGCAGAACCCCCAGGCGATCCTGGGAGGCCAGGCTGGGATGCAGGCCATGGCTGCTGCCATGCAGGCTGGGGCAGTGCAGCAGAGGCCGGGGGTGGGCATGCCCCCCCAGCAGCAGCAGCCTGGCCCTCAGCAGGTTGGTGGCCCCCAGGGTATGGCCGCCATGGGCCCACAGGGACAACAGCTGATGAACGCCGCCGCACACAACGGCAACCCCCAGCTCTACCGCAGGCAGCTGCTCCGGATGCAACAGATGCAGCAGCAGCAGCAGCAACAGCAGCAACAACAACAACAACAACAACAGCAAGGAGCCATGCCCCAGGGCCTTCCAGGCCAGTTCCCCCAGCAGCAGGGAGGAGCAGCCAGCTACTCCCAGCTCCGCATGCAGCAGCAGAGGGCCATGCAGCTCCCCCCCATGGCCCAGATGGGGCAGCCCGGCATGGGCATGGACGGGCCCCAGGCACAGAACCTCCTCCAGCAGAGGATGCTCCAGCAGCAACAGCAGATGCTGAAGCAGCAGATGGGCTCTCCAGCCCAGGCCAACTCCATGAGCCCCCAGCCCCACATGCTCCAAGGACAGCCTCAGGGAGGAGCTCACCTGCCTGGCCAGGCGATGGGCAATGCCCTGGGCAATCAGGTTAGGTCTCCAGCCCCGGTGCAGTCGCCCCACCCTCCCTCACAGCAGCCCCCACATTCCAGCCCCTCCCCCCGGATACAGCCCCATCCCTCACCCCAGCACACCAACCTCCACTCCGGTTCACCCCACCCCAGTCTGGGCGGCCTCATGCCAGGCTCCATGGACCAGGGACACATGGGCACGCCCGAGCAGAGCGCCATGCTCCCGCAGCTCAACACGCCCAGCCGTGGCAGGCTTAGCAATGACTTGAATATGGTGGGCGACACCACAGGAGACACACTCGAGAAGTTTGTTGAAGGATTGTAGCATTTTGTGACGAGACTTGTTTGGGTTTTCTCGGTTTTCCACAAATAACTTTTTGTACTGACTGCTATGTAAAGAGATGAGGCCTAAGGACTGTGAACCTTTCCTTAAACCAAGGGACTGCTATTTCTTCCAACAAAATGGAGGAATTTGAATAATTATTGCTGTTTAAAGAGGAGAATGGGGGGAGGAAAACACATATTTTGGGGTTCAGACCAGCCATGAAAATAATTTTGTTTTAATTTGTATTATTATTTGTTTTATGTCTCTGGTATGTACTTTTTTTAATGACACCTTCTCAAAATGAGTCTTTCATTTTATTTTTCAATGTTTTTATTTTGTACCTTTGCAAAAAAAAATCATAGCGTTTTTGTGTTGAGAAGATTGTAAAATAATTTTGTCTGAACTTTTTGTGCCAGGTTTTGCATCTTTGCTCCCTCTTCATTCCTGGCTAATTTATTATTATAATGTACCATTTTTCAAAAAAGGGCACATGCCTTTAGGTGAGACTTATTTACTTTCCGTACTGCAGAAGAGTCCTTGTGGGATATTAACGTATTTGTATAGAGCTAGGAACTATCGCACACCCAAACACCACGTTCAGGTGTGAACAACTGACTCTCTCAAATGCTCCTTCATCCACAGCTGCCGGAATGTTAGTTTTCTACTGGCTTGGAACCAGTATCTCTGTCCTCCAGATGTTGGACATCTTTGTTTCTTTGTTTATCCTTCAATCTGAAGTCTTGATTTCCCCCCGGCTTAACTGTGGCGTGGGGTGTACCTTTTGGACTGCTTGCTGATTTGTGATTGGAGAGCGTTCTGTGCATCTTTTTTCCTCTTGCATTAAACTTGAATTGAGGTGAAACTGTTCACTGTTGTAAATCATGCAGGTTGACAATGTAAATATGCAGAAAAAGAAGAATGAATCACTGTACAAACTGGTTAAAAATGACTCATTTCGTACTTATATACCATATTGTTAAATAAACTGTGTGCAAACAGACAACAATGGTGTTTGTATATTTGACATGTATTGTGTGCATGGCGATGGTGCAACTTTCTGTACTTAAGCATCATGTAACGGTTTACCAAAACATGACTTTATTACTTACAGCAAAACGTGCCATATTGGTGGTTGCAGACATACTGTAAATTAATTGATTGCTGCACAGTTAACCCCTAACAGTATACACAACAATGACCTTCAATCAAAGGTAAATATTGGGACGTTTGGAATTGACAACTTTATACATGTTTTTCTGTCTTGCATTGTAGATTTGTCTTAATGCAAATGTAGCTTATGCTGGGAATGGGGTTTTTCATTTGCACCAAAGTCTTCTGTCTAATTCCCGTATTTTCAGTTTTTTCGCACATCTCTCTAAGCAGGCAATATGCTAGTAGCTTGAATTACGTAATCTTTGTGCGACTGTGAGAGGTCCTACTTGTGCTTGCAGTTGTCGCACTTCTGTTTAACGTGTGTTGAATAGGTCAAACGACCTCTTGCTCTGTCAAAGATGTCTCGGTGCCTGAAATTGTTCAAATTCGCTTTGAATTCTTCTCGAAGGGCCAACTCCAGACTCCTGTCTTCTGGACGAGGATTGGGTAGTAGGACTGTAGGACCATTCAGTGAAGGTAAGCCGCTCGCTAACGTTAGTTAGCTAGCTAAAGCACTGCAGTTATATGAGCTAACTAACGATAGCGTGCTGACGTTATATTAAACAGGATCAGTCATATGCAACATGAACAAGTCGACGACTGGAATGCGGTGTTTATTGACAAATGTGCCATCCAACTATTTTTGTTTGAGCTAGCTAGCATATGTTGATATTTGGCATCAGGTGAATGAATTACATATGTGACCTGACCATTGTATATAAATATGGGGACAGTTGCATGTCTGCCTCGTACCGCAGCACAGACGACCAGTATCTTTACCAAGGATAATCATAATCAAATCAAATTTATAAGGATGTATCCTTGACCTAACCTACTATATTGTAAACTTGCATTCATGTTGCATCAGATAAATCAAAGGCAAGGACGTTCTAAAAGCGAACCATGACCACTGACACTCAATGCGTTTTAATATTCAATATGATGATTGCATGACCTTGCACCCCACCTATCCCCTCCTGTCAACAGATGCCCATGTCAGGCAGCAGCAGAAACATTGGTCCAGAAGTGGCATGTGGAACCCCAGCCACCCAGGCCTTGGTCTCACCCAGTGTTCCTACTACAGCACCAAGGAAGCTGAGAGAGTCCCTCAGGATACAGACAAGGATCTAGAAGCTGAGAAAGCTCCTGCGACAGAGAAGGTTGAGGAAGTAGAGAATATTCAAGAGGCAGAGGATAAAGCTCCTGAAGAAGAACCCCTGCACACAATCATCCAAGACACAGAGAATGTCCAAGGTGATATGTTTTCTGACCTCAGACCTGTTAGCTAACATTCTCAGTTTTGTGCTATAACAATTGAAACCTCAACATCACTAGCCAGTGATTGTCATAGTATTATGATTTGGCAACATTAATGGACACTGGATAGTTGTATGTGTAGCTTATGATACACTTTAGTCCACATCCTGTGTCCTTAGCATGCTAAACTAATGAAGTTAACAGTTTTCAATCTGATTTGTCCAGGCACCTTTTCCAAGCATGAGTTCCAGGCTGAGACCAAGAAACTCTTGGACATTGTTGCTAGATCTCTGTACTCTGAGAAGGAGGTGAGGGAAGGTCTGACCAGTCACAGCAACTTGAACTGATTGAATGTATATAAATGACTAACTGATGGACCAGTGATAATGTGCTTGCTGTATCTAGCTAGGTATTTCAGGAACCTTACGCTAAGATATTCTGTGTTTTTAACCTTTTCCATCCTGACCCATTGCTCAGGTGTTCATCCGTGAGCTGATCTCCAATGGCAGTGACGCCCTGGAGAAGCTGCGCCACAAGCTGATAACAGGAGGGGGAGACACGGCCCCCATGGAGATCCACCTACAGACGGACCAGGCCAAGGGCACCTTCACCATCCAGGTACGCCCAAACCAGGTCGAGGGAGTAGGGTGGCCGTGGTAACTGCTAACATGCTTTAAAGAGTTTATTTACATTTTTATCCTATCTTTCTTATAATTATTTTAGTCATGAATCATCATCAAATGCTTATTTGATTGACTTAAAATGCACATAATCACTGTTAATGTTTCTGTTAATTTCAAAGTTCTGTATAGCACATTCTGCCACCTGGTGGATGAAACAGAACTTGCACAGTTATAAAACTTGCTGGCTGTAGTTCTGACAGCTGGCTGTAGTTCCAAAGATAGGGAGGAATGTATTACCAAATGGTCCTTTGCTCTTGGTGATGGCTTAACAGCAGCGTATTTATCGTAATATACCTTCCTCTTTTAGGACACAGGAGTTGGGATGAACCAAGAGGAGCTGGTGGCCAACCTGGGGACTATCGCTCGTTCTGGATCCAAGGTAAACCTAGCTCCCTTATCTTTGTTACATCTCTTACATTTCCCCATTATCTACCTTCCCATTTCATTCATGTTTTAATTCCAATGACTTGAGGAATATTTAAAAAATCAATTATGGGCCTGTGATAATACCAGTATTACAATATTCTTTCCATGGCAAAAATGAAAACACGAAGCAGGCAAGTCTTTGGTCCTTTTAAAAACCTGCTGTATGTAAAATATTGTGCCTTAGCTTGTAAAATAATGACATGACTCTGGATGACAGCGTACTGTTTGTTTCCAACAGTAGGGCTGTTTTCATAAAGAAATGAAATTCAATTTGTGGGTTGTTTCTTTACCACGTTACTAACGATTGGTCACCATCTCTGTAACGATCTCTGGTATCGTCCCTCCCCAAATTCATTGTTATCTATTTACCTACCTCATCCCAATACTGTTTATATTTATTTACTTTTCTGCTCTTTTGCACACCAGTATCTCTACCTGCACATGACCATCTGATCATTTATCACTCCAGTGTTAATCTGCCAAATTGTAATTATCCGCCTACCTCCTCATGCCTTTTGCACACAATGTATATAGACTCTCTTTTTCTTTCTACTGTGTTATTGACTTGTTTATTGTTTACTCCATGTGTTGTTAGTCTGTTCACACTGCTATGCTTTATCTTGGCCAGGTCGCAGTTGTAAATGAGAACTTGTTCTCAACTAGCCTACCTGGTTAAATAAAGGTGAAATAAAAAAATAAATATACAATCTCATTCAATTACAATGTCAGGGCATAAGCTTTCTCGTTTCATCAATTTGCTCACATTTGTTGGTGTCTCTTTACCATTCAATTCACATTTGACCCCTGCTTCCTCTTTCTATCCCCCATCCCTCCTTCCTAGGCTTTCCTGGATTCTCTGCAGAGCCAGGCGGAGGCCAGCAGCTCTATCATTGGTCAGTTTGGTGTGGGCTTCTACTCTGCCTTCATGGTGGCTGACCGTGTGGATGTCTACTCTCAGTCAGCCGAGCCCAGCAGCCCCGGATACAAGTGGTCCTCTGATGGGTAGGAGAGGAGGGCGGGATGGAGAGGGGAGGAATTTGATCAGTGTGAAAAGAGGAAGGGATGGTAAGAAAGAGGAGGATGAAGAGGGAGAGAGAAGGATGGAGAGGTGACAGGTATGTCGATGGATTGTGCGAGAATAGGGCGTGATAGCGAGGTGTGTCTTAGTAACACATTTTAATATGTTTAATGTAAAAGATATAGACCACAGTGTGTGATCTCTGTGCTCCCCAGGTCTGGAGTGTTTGATGTAATAGATATAGACCACAGTGTGTGATCTCTGTGCTCCCCAGGTCTGGAGTGTTTGATGTAAAAGATATAGACCACAGTGTGTGATCTCTGTGCTCCCAGGTCTGGAGTGTTTGATGTAATAGATATAGACCACAGTGTGTGATCTCTGTGCTCCCCAGGTCTGGAGTGTTTGATGTAAAAGATATAGACCACAGTGTGTGATCTCTGTGCTCCCCAGGTCTGGAGTGTTTAATGTAATAGATATAGACCACAGTGTGTGATCTCTGTGCTCTGTGCCCCCAGGTCTGGAGTGTTTGATGTAAAAGATATAGACCACAGTGTGTGATCTCTGTGCTCTGGAGTGTTTGATGTAATAGATATAGACCAGGTCTGGAGGTGTTTTGAATGTAATAGATATAGACCACAGTGTGTGATCTCTGTGCTCCCCAGGTCTGGAGTGTTTGATGTAAAAGATATAGACCACAGTGTGTGATCTCTGTGCTCCCCAGGTCTGGAGTGTTTGATGTAAAAGATATAGACCACAGTGTGTGATCTCTGTGCTCCCCAGGTCTGGAGTGTTTGATGTAATAGATATAGACCACAGTGTGTGATCTCTGTGCTCCCCAGGTCTGGAGTGTTTGATGTAAAGATATAGACCACAGTGTGTGATCTCTGTGCTCCCCAGGTCTGGAGTGTTTGATGTAAAAGATATAGACCACAGTGTGTGATCTCTGTGCTCCCCAGGTCTGGAGTGTTTGATGTAATAGATATAGACCACAGTGTGTGATCTCTGTGCTCCCCAGGTCTGGAGTGTTTGATGTAATAGATATAGACCACAGTGTGTGATCTCTGTGCTCCCCAGGTCTGGAGTGTTTGAGATAGCTGAGGCAAGTGGGGTCAGACCAGGCACTAAGATAGTGCTGCACCTCAAGGATGACTGCAAGGAGTTCTCTGCTGAGGACAGAGTCAAAGGTATGGACCATACAAGACCCCTTTGATTTTATAGACATTCCACATATATAGTAGACATTCAACATGCATAATCGTTCCTGTAAGATTCATGTCAGAGTCTGTGTCAGGCTTGGAGGCTTGCTGCTTGTCCAGGCAGGACTAACAGATGTCATCTGTTGTTGCAGAGGTGGTGACCAAATACAGCAACTTTGTCAGTTTCCCTGTCTTCCTGAACGGACGACGACTCAACACTCTCCAGGTGAGCACCTGGCCCACTCTTCTGGTTCTATCCACTTCTTACAGGGCTGAGATGGACCACTCTGATTGTTATGGCTTAATGTCCTTCATGGGGTTGTTGGTGAGGATTAGTTGAATTGCTGGACTTATCGATTAAGTGGCGTCCACATGGATTCTAATAGAGGGAATCAACTTATCTGGAAACTAAGTCAAGACACAAACTGAATGATACATTAATTGGCCGTGACAACTTATTGGTTCTGAAAACTTGTTGGACTGATTCCCAGTTATTAATCCTATTTTGTAGTGTGCGCCTGGCTGTCTGTGCAGTGAGAGTGTGTACCTGCCTGCCTGCATGCTCTGTGTGTAACAGTGTATCCATCCGGTATATTAACGTCCCTCCCAGGCCCTGTGGATGATGGAACCCAAGTCCATCAGTGAGTGGCAGCACGAGGAGTTCTACCGCTACGTGGCTCAGTCGTATGACAAGCCCCGTTACACACTGCACTACCGCGCTGACGCCCCCGTCAACATCCGCTCCATCTTCTACGTCCCAGACGTGGTGAGGAGGGGGGGGGGTTGGGAGCAGAGGGCTAGGATGGGCTGGGGATAGAGGGTTAGGGGGCACTGAGGGGTAGGGGGCACCAAGGGTATGACTGGGGAGAGGAAGGGAGCAAAGATACTTGTTGAGGAAAAGAGGAACTAATAAGTGATGTTAAAGGCTCTGTGACAGTTGTAAATGTTGACGTCCCGGTATGTTCACGACTGCCTGTAATATTACTGTGTGTCAATGTGTGAGCAGAAGCCGTCCATGTTTGACGTGAGCAGAGAGATGGGCTCCAGTGTGGCTCTGTACAGCAGGAAGGTTCTCATCCAGACCAAGGCCACGGAAATCCTGCCAAAGTGGCTGCGCTTTCTTAGAGGTCAGTCTTTACTCAGTACCTCCTCAGCTGTGCCCATCTTAATGTCTCCCTTCATCTTTCCCCTCACATCTGCCCTCTGGTGTGTTTCCTTGTCTGTCTCTTTCTGGATCCTTTGTTGATTATAAATGCTAGTGTTACAGTATAACAGTGTGTGTGTATTTGTGTATACAGGTGTGGTGGACAGTGAGGATATCCCATTGAACCTGAGCAGAGAGCTGCTGCAGGAGAGCACCCTCATCAGGTGAGACTGGAGCCCTACAACATCAGCTCTTTCCAGACAATGACACTGCTATGTCAAGTCTGTTGTACACATCACCCCTCTTTTAATACAGTGTCTTTCTACTCCTTCTCCCTTACATCCACGGCTCTCTCACTCCCTTTTATTCTCTCATGATCTCCGTTTTTCTACCTGTCATGCTTTCCATCTCTCTCTCTCTCTCTCTCTACAGGAAGCTGAGGGACGTTCTACAGCAGCGTATCATCAAGTTCCTGATGGACCAGAGTAAGAAGGAACCTGAGAAATACGCCAAGTTCTTTGAGGACTATGGCCTGTTCATCAGGGAGGGTATCGTCACCACGCAGGAGCAGGACGTCAGGGTGAGACTGGGGGGCTGGGACAGGGGAGAGCAGGACGTCAGGGTGAGGCTGGGGGGCTGGGACAGGGGAGAGCAGGACGTCAGGGTGAGACTGGGGGATGGGAGAGGGGAGAGCAGGACGTCAGGGTGAGACTGGGGGGCTGGGAGAGGGGAGAGCAGGACGTCAGGGTGAGACTGGGGGGGGAGAGCTGGGAGAGGGGGCTGGGACGGGGGGAGAGCAGGACGTCAGGGTGAGACTGGGGGGCTGGGACGGGGGGCAGAGCAGGTCGTCAGGGTGAGACTGGGGGCTGGGACGGGGGGCAGGACGTCAGGGAGACTGAGGGCTGGGACGGGGGGAGAGCAGGTCAGTCAGGGGGACTGGGACAGGGGAGAGTCAGGGTGAGGCTGGGACAGGGGAGAGCAGGACGTCAGGTTGAGGCTGGGGGGCTGGGACAGGGGAGAGCAGGACGTCAGGGTGAGACTGGGACAGGGGACAGCTGGGGTGGAGGAATGGAGGTGTGAAGAATAGAAAAAATGGTATGCGTGTAGGTTTTTTGGGGAAGGGAGCAAGAGGATCATGTCCTAGGAATCAGAAATGTGAATTATGTCAGTCATGTCCCACACTCATTATCACTCTGTCTCTTCCGCTGTCTTTGTACAGGAGGACATCGGCAAGCTGTTGAGGTTTGAGTCTTCAGTGCTACCCCCGGGCCAGCAGACCAACCTGAAGGAGTACGGCTCCCGTATGAAGGCCGGGACACGTAACATCTACTACCTGTGTGCCCCAAACCGACACCTGGCTGAACACTCCCCCTACTTTGAGGCCATGAAGCAGAAAGACATGGAGGTGAGTTGTTGTCAGATAGCCTGCTACCAGATCTGTTGGCTGTCTTGCTAACTCCTATGAGCATTGTCATGTCAAACAACGACCACAGATCTGGGACCAGGCTAGTTTTCAGATGGGAATATAAGACAGAAGTGATGGTGGAGCATAATGTCTGTTACTTCATCAGTGGTGGGCAGGATTTCATCATTACTCCCTCTAGTTGTTGTCAGTCTGTTTTCTTTCTCTCCTTTTCTTCGTCTCCAGGTGCTGTTCTGCTATGAGCAGTTTGACGAGCTCACCCTCCTGCACCTCAGAGAGTTTGACAAGAAGAAGCTGATCTCTGTGGAAACAGACATTGTGGTGGACCACTACAAGGAGGAGAAGTACCAGGACAGCAAGCCTGGTAAGACCCATCTCTCTCTGACCATGTCACTGAATGCTGCGGGAATTTACATTCGAGGGGAAATCCTTGCTTCCACTTATGTCACATTTTCACCTGATCATGGATATCAATAACCGGGTTTCCATCCAACCTGTTAATGCGAGTGAAGTTCGTCAGATAAAAAATGTAATGACAGGCCTGAGGGAAACAGCTTGTCAGTAAACTTTCCAAATGTCGACAAAACAAAATATGATGGACAAATATTTTTGTGTCTGTAAAATGAATTATGTGGGAAATGCCGGTGGATACGCATTTATGTGTAAG
>NW_026280372.1:0-18977 GCF_023373465.1 Oncorhynchus keta | reverse complement strand
TGACCATAAAGCTGATAACGAGTAGAGACTCCTATCACAGCTCGTTGACCATAAAGCTGATAACTAGTAGAGACTCCTATCACAGCTAGTTGACCATAAAGCTGATAACTAGTAGAGACTCCTATCACAGCTAGCTTGACCATAAAGCTGATAACTAGTAGAGACTCCTATCACAGCTAGTTGACCATAAAGCTGATAACTAGTAGAGACTCCTATCACAGCTAGTTGACCATAAAGCTGATAACTAGTAGAGACTCCTATCACAGCTAGTTGACCATAAAGCTGATAACTAGTAGAGACTCCTATCACAGCTAGTTGACCATAAAGCTGATAACTAGTAGAGACTCCTATCACAGCTAGTTGACCATAAAGCTGATAACCAGTAGAGACTCCTATCACAGCTAGTTGACCATCAAGCTGATAACTAGTAGAGACTCCTATCACAGCTAGTTGACCATAAAGCTGATAACTAGTAGAGACTCCTATCACAGCTAGTTGACCATAAAGCTGATAACTAGTAGAGACTCCTATCACAGCTAGTTGACCATAAAGCTGATAACTAGTAGAGACTCCTATCACAGCTAGTTGACCATAAAGCTGATAACTAGTAGAGACTCCTATCACAGCTAGTTGACCATAAAGCTGATAACTAGTAGAGACTCCTATCACAGCTAGTTGACCATAAAGCTGATAACTAGTAGAGACTCCTATCACAGCTAGTTGACCATAAAGCTGATAACTAGTAGAGACTCCTATCACAGCTAGTTGACCATAAAGCTGATAACTAGTAGAGACTCCTATCACAGCTAGTTGACCATAAAGCTGATAACTAGTAGAGACTCCTATCACAGCTAGTTGACCATAAAGCTGATAACTAGTAGAGACTCCTATCACAGCTAGTTGACCATAAAGCTGATAACTAGTAGAGACTCCTATCACAGCTAGTTGACCATAAAGCTGATAACTAGTAGAGACTCCTATCACAGCTAGTTGACCATAAAGCTGATAACTAGTAGAGACTCCTATCACAGCTAGTTGACCATAAAGCTGATAACTAGTAGAGACTCCTATCACAGCTAGTTGACCATAAAGCTGATAACGAGTAGAGACTCCTATCACAGCTAGTTGACCATAAAGCTGATAACTAGTAGAGACTCCTATCACAGCTAGTTGACCATAAAGCTGATAACTAGTAGAGACTCCTATCACAGCTAGTTGACCATAAAGCTGATAACTAGTAGAGACTCCTATCACAGCTAGTTGACCATAAAGCTGATAACTAGTAGAGACTCCTATCACAGCTAGTTGACCATAAAGCTGATAACTAGTAGAGACTCCTATCACAGCTAGTTGACCATAAAGCTGATAACTAGTAGAGACTCCTATCACAGCTAGTTGACCATAAAGCTGATAACTAGTAGAGACTCCTATCACAGCTAGTTGACCATAAAGCTGATAACTAGTAGAGACTCCTATCACAGCTAGTTGACCATAAAGCTGATAACTAGTAGAGACTCCTATCACAGCTAGTTGACCATAAAGCTGATAACTAGTAGAGACTCCTATCACAGCTAGTTGACCATAAAGCTGATAACTAGTAGAGACTCCTATCACAGCTAGTTGACCATAAAGCTGATAACTAGTAGAGACTCCTATCACAGCTAGTTGACCATAAAGCTGATAACTAGTAGAGACTCCTATCACAGCTAGTTGACCATAAAGCTGATAACTAGTAGAGACTCCTATCACAGCTAGTTGACCATAAAGCTGATAACTAGTAGAGACTCCTATCACAGCTAGTTGACCATAAAGCTGATAACTAGTAGAGACTCCTATCACAGCTAGTTGACCATAAAGCTGATAACTAGTAGAGACTCCTATCACAGCTAGTTGACCATAAAGCTGATAACTAGTAGAGACTCCTATCACAGCTAGTTGACCATAAAGCTGATAACTAGTAGAGACTCCTATCACAGCTAGTTGACCATAAAGCTGATAACTAGTAGAGACTCCTATCACAGCTAGTTGACCATAAAGCTGATAACTAGTAGAGACTCCTATCACAGCTAGTTGACCATAAAGCTGATAACTAGTAGAGACTCCTATCACAGCTAGTTGACCATAAAGCTGATAACTAGTAGAGACTCCTATCACAGCTAGTTGACCATAAAGCTGATAACTAGTAGAGACTCCTATCACAGCTAGTTGACCATAAAGCTGATAACTAGTAGAGACTCCTATCACAGCTAGTTGACCATAAAGCTGATAACTAGTAGAGACTCCTATCACAGCTAGTTGACCATAAAGCTGATAACTAGTAGAGACTCCTATCACAGCTAGTTGACCATAAAGCTGATAACTAGTAGAGACTCCTATCACAGCTAGTTGACCATAAAGCTGATAACTAGTAGAGACTCCTATCACAGCTAGTTGACCATAAAGCTGATAACTAGTAGAGACTCCTATCACAGCTAGTTGACCATAAAGCTGATAACTAGTAGAGACTCCTATCACAGCTAGTTGACCATAAAGCTGATAACTAGTAGAGACTCCTATCACAGCTAGTTGACCATAAAGCTGATAACTAGTAGAGACTCCTATCACAGCTAGTTGACCATAAAGCTGATAACTAGTAGAGACTCCTATCACAGCTAGTTGACCATAAAGCTGATAACTAGTAGAGACTCCTATCACAGCTAGTTGACCATAAAGCTGATAACTAGTAGAGACTCCTATCACAGCTAGTTGACCATAAAGCTGATAACTAGTAGAGACTCCTATCACAGCTAGTTGACCATAAAGCTGATAACTAGTAGAGACTCCTATCACAGCTAGTTGACCATAAAGCTGATAACTAGTAGAGACTCCTATCACAGCTAGTTGACCATAAAGCTGATAACTAGTAGAGACTCCTATCACAGCTAGTTGACCATAAAGCTGATAACTAGTAGAGACTCCTATCACAGCTAGTTGACCATAAAGCTGATAACTAGTAGAGACTCCTATCACAGCTAGTTGACCATAAAGCTGATAACTAGTAGAGACTCCTATCACAGCTAGTTGACCATAAAGCTGATAACTAGTAGAGACTCCTATCACAGCTAGTTGACCATAAAGCTGATAACTAGTAGAGACTCCTATCACAGCTAGTTGACCATAAAGCTGATAACTAGTAGAGACTCCTATCACAGCTAGTTGACCATAAAGCTGATAACTAGTAGAGACTCCTATCACAGCTAGTTGACCATAAAGCTGATAACTAGTAGAGACTCCTATCACAGCTAGTTGACCATAAAGCTGATAACTAGTAGAGACTCCTATCACAGCTAGTTGACCATAAAGCTGATAACTAGTAGAGACTCCTATCACAGCTAGTTGACCATAAAGCTGATAACTAGTAGAGACTCCTATCACAGCTAGTTGACCATAAAGCTGATAACTAGTAGAGACTCCTATCACAGCTAGTTGACCATAAAGCTGATAACTAGTAGAGACTCCTATCACAGCTAGTTGACCATAAAGCTGATAACTAGTAGAGACTCCTATCACAGCTAGTTGACCATAAAGCTGATAACTAGTAGAGACTCCTATCACAGCTAGTTGACCATAAAGCTGATAACTAGTAGAGACTCCTATCACAGCTAGTTGACCATAAAGCTGATAACTAGTAGAGACTCCTATCACAGCTAGTTGACCATAAAGCTGATAACGAGTAGAGACTCCTATCACAGCTAGTTGACCATAAAGCTGATAACTAGTAGAGACTCCTATCACAGCTAGTTGACCATAAAGCTGATAACTAGTAGAGACTCCTATCACAGCTAGTTGACCATAAAGCTGATAACTAGTAGAGACTCCTATCACAGCTAGTTGACCATAAAGCTGATAACTAGTAGAGACTCCTATCACAGCTAGTTGACCATAAAGCTGATAACTAGTAGAGACTCCTATCACAGCTAGTTATAAAGCTGATAACTAGTAGAGACTCCCTATCACAGCTGATAACTAGTAGAGACTCCTATCACAGCTCGTTGACCATAAAGCTGATAACTAGTAGAGACTCCTATCACAGCTAGTTGACCATAAAGCTGATAACTAGTAAGACTCCCTATCACAGCTAGTTGACCATAAAGCTGATAACTAGTAGAGACTCCCTATCACAGCTAAAGTTGACCATAAAGCTGATAACTAGTAGAGACTCCTATCACAGCTAGTTGACCATAAAGCTGATAACTAGTAGAGACTCCTATCACAGCTAGTTGACCATAAAGCTGATAACTAGTAGAGACTCCTTGACCATCTGATAACAGCTAGTTTGACCATAAAGCTGATAACTAGTAGAGACTCCTATCACAGCTAGTTGACCATAAAGCTGATAACTAGTAGAGACTCCTATCACAGCTAGTTGACCATAAAGCTGATAACTAGTAGAGACTCCTATCACAGCTAGTTGACCATAAAGCTGATAACTAGTAGAGACTCCTATCACAGCTAGTTGACCATAAAGCTGATAACTAGTAGAGACTCCTATCACAGCTAGTTGACCATAAAGCTGATAACTAGTAGAGACTCCTATCACAGCTAGTTGACCATAAAGCTGATAACTAGTAAAGACTCTATCACAGCTAGTTGACCATAAAGCTGATAACTAGTAGAGACTCCTATCACAGCTAGTTGACCATAAAGCTGATAACTAGTAGAGACTCCTATCACAGCTAGTTGACCACATAAAGCTGATAACTAGTAGAGACTCCTATCACATCTAGTTGAGTTGACCATAAAGCTGATAACTAGTAGAGACTCTATCACACAGCTAGTTGACCATAAAGCTGATAACTAGTAGAGACTCCTATCACAGCCATAAAGCTTGACCCCTATCACAGCTCGTTGACTATAAAGCTGATAACTAGTAGAGACTCCTATCACAGCTAGTTGACCATAAAGCTGATAACTAGTAGAGATAACTAGTAGAGACTCTATCACAGCTAGTTGACCATAAAGCTGATAACGAGTAGAGACTCTATCACAGCTAGTTGACCATAAAGCTGATAGCAGTAGAGACTCCTATCACAGCTAGTTGACCATAAAGCTGATAACTAGTAGAGACTCCTATCACAGCTAGTTGACCATAAAGCTGATAACTAGTAGAGACTCCTATCACAGCTAGTTGACCATAAAGCTGATAACTAGTAGAGACTCCTATCACAGCTAGATGACCATAAAGCTGATAACTAGTAGAGACTCCTATCACAGCTAGTTGACCATAAAGCTGATAACTCCTATCACAGCTAGTTGAGACTCCTATCACAGCTAGTTGACCATAAAGCTGATAACTAGTAGAGACTCCTATCACAGCTCGTTGACCATAAAGCTGATAGTAGAGACTCCTATCACAGCTAGTAGAGACTCCTATCACAACTAGTTGACCATGAAAATGCTGACATACTACAAGCTGATGTTTTAGAGGAACTCCTATCCACAGAGACTCCTATCTCTATCACAGCTAGTTGACCATAAAGCTGATAACTAGTAGAGACTCCTATCACAGCTCGTTGACCATAAAGCTGATAACTAGTAGAGACTCCTATCACAGCTCGTTGACCATAAAGCTGATAACTAGTAGAGACTCTATACAGCTAGTTGACCATAAAGCTGATAACTAGTAGAGACTCCTGCAGCTAGTTGACCATAAAGCTGATAACTAGTAGAGACTCCTATACAGCTCATTTAAGCCATAAAGCTGATAACTAGTAGAGACTCCTATCACAGCTAGTTGACCATAAAGCTGATAACTAGTAGAGACTCCTATCACAGCTAGTTGACCATAAAGCTGATAACTAGTAGAGACTCCTATCACAGCTAGTTGACCATAAAGCTGATAACTAGTAGAACTCCTATCACAGCTAGTTGACCATAAAGCTGATGGCAGTAAAGACTCCCTATCTGGCTCCGTTGACCATAAAGCTGATAACTAGTAGACTCCTATCACAGCTAGTTGACCATGAGCTGATAACTAGCAATGAGACTCTATCACAGCTAGTTGACCATAAAGCTGATAACTAGTAGAGACTCCTATCACAGCTAGTTGACCATAAAGCTGATAACTAGTAGAGACTCCTATCACAGCTAGTTGACCATAAAGCTGATAACTAGTAAAGACTCCTATCACAGCTAGTTGACCATAAAGCTGATAACTAGTAGAGACTCCTATCACAGCTAGTTGACCATAAAGCTGATAACTAGTAGAGACTCCTATCACAGCTAGTTGACCATAAAGCTGATAACTAGTAGAGACTCCTATCACAGCTAGTTGACCATAAAGCTGATAACTAGTGAAAACACATCATACAAAGATAACAAACACCTCTATCTCACATTCACACTGCAAACACAATACAACAGACGGAACGAGTTACTGAACAAATAGAGGTGAAAAAGAGAGAGAAATAAATATTGAAATAGAGAGAGAAAGGTTCCATATTAATGTTCTTGGCGTAATGTTGTGGACTTTGGTGTGTGTGTGTGTGTGTGTGTGTGTGTGTGTGCGTGCGTGCGTGCGTGCGTGCGTCCTGTCAGTAATGCTTTATCTGGCTGTCCGGTTTATAAGTCATCTCGTTAACCCTCGCCTTAGAGGAAGAGGGGAATAGAGAGAGAGAGAGGGAGAGAGAGAGAGAGAGAGAGAGAGAGAGAGAGAGAGAGAGAGAGAGAGAGAGAGAGAGAGAGAGAGAGAGAGAGAGAGAGAGAGAGAGAGAGAGAGAGAGAGAAAGAGAGCGGAAGCCTCCGGTCTCCGGAAGCGTGGACACACAGGGGGTTACCGGCTGCTGTCACCATCTGCTGTTAACGCTGCGTCAGGATGTGGGTCGAGGAAAAGGCCAAACCGGAGTCGAACCGGAGGACAGTCGGCATGCGCCAGCATTTTGTTAACAGTCTTGTTTACTGCACTGGAGACATGATGCACTTCAGCCAGTACATGGAGGGTACAGTTGTCTTTCTTCTTCCTCTCTTTATAGTCACAAATGCTGTTGCTTACCTTTTATGCCATGAACATAATGGATGAAATACAATACAACTGAAATACTGAAATAGGCAAAAATACTTGATATCGTTCATTCAAATCAAAACTGGCAAAAGGTCAATGAAAAGGTTGTTTCTGACAGTCCGAGAAAGATCAATGTCCTGTTGAAAGGAATCAAATTTAAATAAAAGGAGAATCTTAGTTATTGATTGTAGAAAACAATTTAAAATGTGGCTTATAGCTGACGAAAAAAATAGTTAACCAAATTGTCACATGACTTCCAATAGAATCTATGACTTGAAGTAAAAGAAATGTGTCGCAACTTCATCCACCTCTCCTCTCCCTCTCCCCCACTCCCCCTCTCCTTCCTCCTCTCCCTCTCCCCCACTCCTCCCTCTCCTCCTCCTCCTCTCCCTCTCCCCACTCCCTCCTCTCCTTCCTCCTCTCCCTCCTCTCCCCCACTCCTCCTCTCCTTCCTCCCTCTCCCTCTCCCCCACTCCTCCTCTCCTTCCTCCTCTCCCTCTCCCCCACTCCTCCTCTCCTTCCTCCTCTCCCCCACTCCTCCTCTCCTTCCTCCTCTCCCTCTCCCCCACTCCTCCTCTCCTTCCTCCTCTCCCTCTCTCCCCCTCCTCCTCTCCCTCTCCCCCACTCCTCCTCTCCTTCCTCCTCTCCCTCTCCCCTCTCCTCCTCCTATCCCTCCTCTCCCTCTCTCCTCTTCCTCCTATCCTCTCTCCTCTCCCCCCTTCCTCCTCTCCTCTCCCCTTCCTCCTCTCCCTCCCCCTCTCCCCCTCCTCCTCCTCCTCCCCTCTCCCCCACTCCTCCTCCCTTCCTCCTCTCCTCCCCTCTCCTCCCCTTCATCCTCTCCCTCCCCACATCCTCCTTCTCTCCCACTTCTCCTCCTCACCCCTCTCCCCCTCATCCTCCCTCTCTCCCACTTCCCTCCTCATTCCTCCTCCTTCTCCCCCACTTCTCCTCCTGACACCTCTCCCTCTCTCCCACTTCCCCTCCTCATTCCTCCGCCCTCTCCCCCACTTCTCCTCCTCACCCCTCTCCCTCTCCCCCACTTTTCCTCCTCACCCGTCGCCCTCTCCCCCACCTCACTCCTCTCCCTCCCCTCCTCCCTCTCTCCAGACAAGGCCTTCATTTTTCAGCTGTTTGAGTGGAGCATGCGGGGTGTAGCCAGGGTCATCCTGGCCAACAACCCCCTGAGTGGTGTTCTGATCCTGGGAGCACTGGTCTGGGCCTCCCCCTGGCAGGCTCTACTGGGGACCCTGGGTCTACTGACCTCTACACTCACTGCTGTTATCATAGGACAGGACAGGTGCAAACACACACACACAGACACAAACATATACACACACACACACACACACACACACACACACACACACACAGAAATGCCACACACACAGAAACGCCACACACACATGCTGCTTTTCCTACCAGCTCTCACAGTCTCACATCAGAATTATATGCTGACATGCCTCCCAGGTGGCGCAGTGGTTAAGGGCCACCAGAGACTCTGGGTTCGCGCCCAGGCTCTGTCGTAACCGGCCGCGACCGGGAGGTCCGTGGGGCGACGCATAATTGGCCTAGAGGTCGTCCAGGTTCGGGAGGGTTTGCCGGTAGGTATATCCTTGTCTCATCGCGCACCTGCGACTCCTGTGGCGGGCCGGGCGCAGTGCGCGCAAACCAAGGTTGCCAGGTGCACAGTGTTTCCTCTGACACATTGGTGCGGCTGGCTTCCGGGTTGGATGCACGCTGTGTTAAGAAGCAGTGCGGCTTGGTTGGGTTGTGTATCTGAGGACTCCCGAGCCCGTACGGGAGTTGTAGCGATGAGACAAGATAGTAGCTACAATTGGATACCATGAAATTGGGGAGAAAAGGGGGAAAAATTAAAGAATGACATGCTGACCAAACCGCTCGAGCACATGTGGATTTTGTCCACCCACACCAGACTCTATCAGAACACGCAGGTTGAAATATTAAAACGAACTCTGAACTTGTCACGCCTGCTCCCGCTCCCCCTCTCTGGCGCTCGAAGGTGCCGGGCTGCCCATCATTACGCACACCTGTCACCATCGTTACGCGCATCAGCACTCATTGGACTCACCTGGACTGAGTCTGGGGCTTCCACGCCTTAGCTGGCTCGTGCGGTGTCCTTGCCTCGGTTGGCTGGGCAGGCTCCCACCCCGCATCATGCTTCAGCCGTTTTGTCAGGATCTCGTGCCTCAGACGGCTCGTCACTCAAACACCTCAGCGGGATCGTCAGGCTCCCATGCCACAGCCAGCTCGTCGGACTTCCACACCTCAGCCAGCTCGTCGGACTTCCACGCCTCAGCCAGCTTGTCCGACTCCCATGTCTCGGCCGGCCCGTCAGGCCTATTTAATAACATGTATGTGTACATTTATTTTGCAACGCGAGTGCACGCGACGGGAGCGGTGTGTTCAGAATGTTAGACGTTAATACATGTTTCTCAAGCGTAACATTTCAAAGTTGTTCCAACTGTCAAATTTCAAATTTAAGGTTAAGTTCAGGTATTAACTCCAAATGATTAAGGTTAGGCGTTAACTCTGAATGGTTAAGGTAAGGCTTGGGATAGACTTAAAAAAAAAAACTTTCTATTGCTGGATTTGAACTTGTAACCTTTGGAATCAGAGGCAGATACTTACACCCATCCGGCACAACACCCTAGCAAATCCAAAACCTACTTGAAGGTAACAGAGCTCACTGTTGCCCCTAGTGGCCGGTTTCCAAAACCAAAACCTACTTGAAGGTAACAGCGCTCACTGTTGCCCCTAGTGGCCGGTTTCCAAAACCAAAACCTACTTGAAGGTAACAGCGCTCACTGTTGCCCCTAGTGGCCGGTTTCCAAAACCAAAACCTACTTGAAGGTAACAGAGCTCACTGTTGCCCCTAGTGGCCGGTTTCCAAAACCAAAACCTACTTGAAGGTAACAGAGCTCACTGTTGCCCCTAGTGGCCGGTTTCCAAAACCAAAACCTACTTGAAGGTAACAGCGCTCACTGTTGCCCCTAGTGGCCGGTTTCCAAAACCAAAACCTACTTGAAGGTAACAGCGCTCACTGTTGCCCCTAGTGGCCGGTTTCCAAAACCAAAACCTACTTGAAGGTAACAGAGCTCACTGTTGCCCCTAGTGGCCGGTTTCCACATCATCTCCCGACGTCCTCAGACGGACGTCGAACACTGACTTGTAATCACGGCTGACCTGGCTGACTTCTCAACCATAACATCAGTGTTTACATTGGTCTATACACTCTTATCTTAAACTAGGGAAGTGGTGTTTCCATGGCTTGACTGTGAGGACTTGTGAAGAACAGAATCAGCAACCTCTGCATCTTCAAAACAGTTGCTTTGTGAGAAACTGTGAACGTTTACAGGAGCCATTGTTATGTAAATAAGTCTGAGCCTTTTAGGTAAAACACTGGGGTAAATCCTGTATGGAAATGAGACAAAAAAGTGGAATTCCACCACACGCACACACGCACACACACACACCCACACACACACACACACACACACACACACACACACACACACACACACACACACACACACACACACACACACACACACACACACACACACACACACACACACACACACACACACACACACACACAGAGAAACACCACAGAGACACAAACACACACACACACACGCACACGCACACACACAGAGAAACACCACAGAGACACAAACACGCACACACACACACACACACGCACACACACAAACGCGCACAAGCACACGCACACACACAGAGAAACACCACAGAGACACAAACACGCACACAGAGAAATAACAGGCATATCCTTGTCAAATATCTGCCTGTATATTTATTTATTTTATTTTAATGTATCCTTAATTTAACTAGACATTTAATTGTTACTTACAAACTCATGTTAATCACATTAGCCTACGTTAGCTCAACATTCCCTCAGGGGACCCACCGATCCTGGAGAGGATTTAACGAGACAAGTCAGTTACGAACAAATTCTTGTTTACAATGCGTGTGTAAGGTGTTTTTTCCTTTTCTTCTCTCTCTCTGTGTGTGTGTGTGTGTGTGTGTGTTCGATGTGTGTGTGTGTGTGTTAGTGTGTGTGTGTGTGTGTGTGTGTGTGTGTGTGTGTGTGTGTGTGTGTGTGATGTGTGTGTGTGTGATTCATAGTGAGGAGGTATCCGGAGGTCTCCATGGGTTCAATGGTATGCTGGTGTCTCTGTTGATGGGGGTGTGCAGCTCTGCAGGAGACTGGTATTGGTGGCTGCTACTGCCTGTCTTTCTGGGGAGCTACCAGGTGAGACACACACACACACACACACACACACACACACACACACACACACACACACAATGTCTTGGTTTTCATTCTCATGTATAAACATATTCAAATATGTCCTTGCAGCACACTATCACAGATTATTGTGAAATAGACACTAATTACATATTCATATTTTTTTGTGTGTTCACCACGCAACTATTTGCGTCTGTATTTTGTGTATATTTCACAATATTTTGTGATAGTATGTGCCCACCCCAGTACGTTCCCCCCAGTACGTTCCTCTACAGTACGCTGATAGTACGCCCCCCCCCAGTAGGTTCTTCTACAGTATGTTGATAGTACGCCCCCCCAGTACCTTCCTCTACAGTATGTTGATAGTACCCCCCCAGTAGGTTCTTCTACAGTATGTTGATAGTATGCCCCCCCCAGTACGTTCCTCTACAATATGTTGATAGTAGCCCCCCAGTACGTTCCTCTACAGTTTGTTGATGAGTACGCCCCCAGTACGTTCCTCTACAGTATGTTGATAGTATTACCCCCAGTACCGTTCCTTCTACAGTATGTTGATAGTACCCCCAGTACGTTCCTCTACATTATGTTGATAGTACGCCCCCCCAGTACGTTCTTCTACAGTATGTTGATAGTATTACCCCCCAGTACGTTCCTCTACAGTATGTTGATAATATGCTCCCCCCCAGTATGTTAACTCCCCAGACCTCTGTTCTGTCCACCTCTACAGTATGTTAACTCCCCAGACCTCTGTTCATTCCACCTCTACAGTATGTTGATAGTACACTTCAGTACGTTCCTCTACAGTATGTTGATAGTACCTCTGCCCCCACCCTCCCCAGTAGGTTCTTCTACAGTATGTTGATAGTAACTCCCCAGTACCTTCCTCTACAGTATGTTGATAGTCCCCCCAGACCTAGGTTCTGTCCACAGTATGTTGATAGTATGCTCCCCCAGTACCTCTGTTCTGTCCACCTCTACAGTATGTTGATAGTATGTTTCTCCTCTGTTCTGTCACCTCTACAGTATGTTAACTCCCCAGACCTCTGTTCTGTCACCTCTACAGTATGTTGATAGTATTAGCCCCCTCTGTTCTGTTCCTCTACAGTATGTTGAACTCCCCAGACCTCAGTAATGTTCCCTCTACAGTATGTTAACTCGCCCCAGTACCTCTGTTCTGTCCACCTCTACAGTATGTTGATAGTATCCCCAGACCTCTGTTCTGGTCACTCTACAGTATGTTGAACAGGTACAGACCTCCTGTTCTGTTCACCTCTACAGTATGTTAACTCCCCAGACCCAGTTCATTCCACCTCTACAGTGGTTAACTCCCCAGACCTCTCTGTTCTGGTCCTTCTACAGTATGTTAACTCCCCAGACCCCCCTGTTCGTTTTCCTCTACAGTATGCTGATAGTTCTGTCCACCTCTACAGTGCATTAACTCCCCAGACCTCTGTTCCTCTGCAGTATGTTGATAGTATGCCCCCCCAGTACCTCTGTTCCTCTACATTATGTTGATACTATGCCCCCCTGTTCTGTCCACCTCTACAGTATGCTTAATGCCCCCCCTGTCCACCTCTACAGTGGCCTGATAGTACGCCCCTCTGGTACAGTATGTTGATAGTAAACTCCCCAGACCTCCTGTTCCTCTACAGTATGTTGATATTCCCCCTCTGTACTGTTCCTCTACAGTATGTTGAACTCCCCAGACCTCTGTACGTCCACCTCTACAGTATATTGAAGTATGCCCAGACCTCTGTACTGTCCACCTCTACATTATGTTGATACTCCCCATACCTCAGTACTGTTCTTCTACAGTATGTTATAGTATGCCCAGACCTCTGTTCTGTCCCTCTACAGTATGTTAACTCCCCAGACCTCAGTTCTGGTCACTTCTACAGTATTAACTCCCCAGACCTCTGTTCTGGTCCTTCTACAGTATGCTGGACTAGTCTGTTTCTCCCCTCTACAGTATGTTAACTCCCCAGTGTTCTGCCTGATAGTAACTCCCCCCAGACCTCTGTTCTGTCCACCTCTACAGCATGTTGATACTCCCCAGACCTCTGTACGTTCCTCTACAGTATGTTATACTCCCCCAGACCTCTGTTCTGTCCACCTCTACATTATGTTAGGCACTCCCGAGACCTGTTCTGTCCACCTCTACATTATGTTAACTCCCCAGACCTCTATTCTGTCCACCTCAGTATGTTAACTCCCGAGACCTCTGGTAGTCTGTCCACCCTACAGTACGTTCTCCCCAGACCTATGTTGACCTAGTAAAACTCCCCAGACCTGTTCTGGTCACTTCTACAGTATGCTGATAGTACACCCAGACCTCTGTTCTGTCCCTTCTACAGTAGCGTTGATAGTAAACCCCCCAGTTCTGTTCCTCTACAGTATGTTAACTCCCAGACCTCTGTTCGTTCCTCTACAGTACGTTGATAGTACCCCAGACCTCAGTTCTGTCCACTACAGTATGTTGATAGTACCCAGACCTCTGTTCTGTCCACCTCTACATTATGTTGATAGCTCCCAGACCTCTGTTCTGTCCCACCTCAGTATGTTGATAGTATGCCCCCTGTTCTGTTCCTCTACAGTATGTTGATAGTATTGCCCCCAGTTCTGTCCCTCTACAGTATGTTAACTCCCCAGACCAGTAATGTCCACCTCTACAGTATGTTAACTCCCCAGGCCTCTGTTCTGTCCACCTCAGTATGTTGCTCCCCAGACCTCTGTTCTGGTAGTACGCCCCCAGACCTCTGTTCTGTCTCTACAGTATGTTGAACTCCCCAGACCTCTGTACGTTCACTTCTACAGTATGTTAACTCCCCAGACCTCAGTTCTGTCCACCTCTACAGTATGTTAACTCCCCAGACCTCTGTTCTGTCCACCTCTACAGTATGTTGATAGTAATTTCTGTTCTGTTCCCTCTACAGTATGTTGATAGTATGCCCAGGCCTCTGTTCTGTCCACCTCCACAGTATGTTAACTCCCCCTCTGTTCTGTCCACCTCTACAGTATGTTAACTCCCCAGACCTCAGTACTGTCCACCTCTACAGCATGTTGATAGACCTCTGTTCAGTGGCCTGATAGTATGTTAACTCCCCCAGTACCTCTGTTCCTCTACAGTATGTTGATCCCCAGACCTCTGTTCTGTCACCTCTACAGTACGTTAACTCCCCAGACCTCTGTTCTAGTAGCCTCTGCATATGTTCCTCCCCCAGACCTCTGTTCTGTCCACCTCACCACAGTAATGTTAACTCCCCGGGTCTGTTCTGATAGTATGTTAACTCCCCAGACCTCTGTTCTGGTCACTTCTACAGTATGTTGATAGTCCGCCCCCAGTACGTTCCTCTACAGCATGTTGAATAGTATGCCCCCCTGTTCATTTCACCTCAGGTAATGTTGACTCCCCAGACCTCCTGTTCTGTTCCCTCTACAGTATGTTAACTCCCCAGACCTATGTTCTGTCCCCTCTACAGTATGTTAACTCCCCAGACCTCTGTTCTGATAGTATGTTAACTCCCCAGCCTCTGTTCTGTCCACCTCTACAGTAATGTTAACTCCCCAGACCTCTGTTCTGTCCACCTCTACATTATGTTAACTCCCCAGGCCTCTGTTCTGGTCAGCTACAGTATGTTAACTCCCCCAGACCTCTGTTCTGTCCACCTCTACAGTATGTTAACTCCCCCAGACCTCTGTTCTGTCCACCTCTACAGTATGTTAACTCCCAGACCTCTGTTCTGTTTCACTTCTACAGTCATGTTAACTCCCCAGACCTCTGTTCTGTCCACACTCTACAGTATATTAACTCCCCAGACCTCTACAGTATGTTAACTCCCCAGACCTCTGTTCCTGTTCACCTCTACAGTATGTTAACTCCCCAGACCTCCACAGTATATTAACTCCCCAGACCTCTGTTCTGTCCACCTCTACAGTATGTTAACTCCCCAGACCTCTGTTCTGTCCACCTCTACAATTATGTTAACTCCCCAGACCTCTGTTCTGGTCCCTTCTGATATATTGCTCCCAGACCTCTGTTCTGTCCACCTCTACAGTATGTTAACTCCTGACCTCTGTTCTGTCCACCTCTACAGTATGTTAACTCCCCAGACCTCTGTTCTGTCCACCTCTACAGTATGTTAACTACGCTCCTCTACAGTGGCCTGATAGTATGTTTCTCCCCCCAGTACGTTCCTCTACAGTATGTTGATAGTATGTTTCTCCCCCAGTACGTTCCTCTACAGTATGTTGATAGTACCCCCCCCAGTACGTTCCTCCACAGTATGTTGATAGTACAACCCCCAGTACGTTCCTCTACAGTATGTTGATAGTATGCCCCCCCCAGTACGTTCCTCTACAGTATGTTGATAGTACGCCCCCAGTACGTTCCTCTACAGCATGTTGATAGTATGCCCCCCAGTACGTTCCTCTACAGTATGTTGATAGTACCCCCCAGTACGTTCCTCTACAGTATGCTGATAGTATGCCCCCCCAGTACGTTTCTCTACAGTGGCCTGATAGTACGCCCCCCAGTACGTTCCTCTACAGTATGTTGATAGTAAACCCCCCAGTACGTTCCTCTACAGTATGCTGATAGTACGCCACCCCAGTACGTTCCCCCAGTACGTTCCTCTACAGTATGTTGATAGTATGCCCCCCAGTACGTTCCTCTACAGTATGTTGATAGTATGCCCCCCAGTACGTTCCTCTACAGTATGCTGATAGTATGCCCCCCAGTACGTCTCCTCTACAGTACGTTGATAGTACGCCCCCCACCCAGTACGTTCCTCTACAGTATGTTGATAGTATGCCCCCCAGTACGTTTCCTCTACAGTATGTTGATAGTACACCCCCAGTACGTTCCTCTACAGTATATTGATAGTATGCCCTCCAGTACGTTCCTCTACATTATGTTCATAGTACCCCCCCAGTACGTTCTTCTACAGTATGTTGATAGTATGCCCCCCAGTACGTTCCTCTACAGTATGTTGATAGTACGCCACCCCAGTACGGTCCTCTACAGTATATTGATAGTATGCCCCCCCCAGTACGTTCCTCTACAGTATGCTGATAGTATGTTTCTCCCTGCAGTATGTTCCTCTACAGTGGCCTTACAGTACCCCCCAGTACGTTCTTCTACAGTATGTTGATAGTATGCCCCCCAGTACGTTCCTCTACAGTATGTTGATAGTACGCCCCCCCAGTACGTTCCTCTACAGTATATTGATAGTATGCCCCCCCCAGTACGTTCCTCTACATTATGTTGATAGTACCCCCCCCCAGTACGTTCCTCTACAGTACGTTGGTAGTACGCCCCCCAGTACGTTCCTCTACAGTATGTTGATAGTAAACCCCCCAGTACGTTCCTCTACAGTATGCTGATAGTACACCCCCCAGTACGTTCCTCTACAGTATGTTGATAGTATGCCCCCCCCAGTACGTTCCTCTACAGTATGTTGATAGTACGCCCCCAGTACGTTCCTCTACAGCATGTTGATAGTATGCCCCCCAGTACGTTCCTCTACAGTATGTTGATAGTACCCCCCAGTACGTTCCTCTACAGTATGCTGATAGTATGCCCCCCCAGTACGTTCCTCTACAGTGGCCTGATAGTACGCCCCCCAGTACGTTCCTCTACAGTATGTTGATAGTAAACCCCCCAGTGCGTTCCTCTACAGTATGCTGATAGTACGCCACCCCAGTACGTTCCCCCAGTACGTTCCTCTACAGTATGTTGATAGTATGCCTCCCCCAGTACGTTCCTCTACAGTATGTTGATAGTATGCCCCCCCAGTACGTTCCTCTACAGTATGCTGATAGTATGCCTCCCCCAGTACGTTCCTCTACAGTGGCCTGATAGTACGCCCCCCAGTACGTTCCTCTACAGTATGTTGATAGTAAACCCCCAGCAGTCGTTCCTCTACAGTATGCTGATAGTATGCCCCCCCCAGTACGTTCCTCTACAGTATGTTGATAGTACGCCCCCACCCAGTACGTTCCTCTACAGTATGTTGATAGTATGCCCCCCAGTACGTTCCTCTACAGTATGTTGATAGTACACCCCCCAGTACGTTCCTCTACAGTATATTGATAGTATGCCCCCCAGTACGTTCCTCTACATTATGTTCATAGTACCCCCCAGTACGTTCTTCTACAGTATGTTGATAGTATGCTCCCCCAGTACGTTCCTCTACAGTATGTTGATAGTACGCCACCCCAGTACGGTCCTCTACAGTATATTGATAGTATGCCCCCCCCAGTACGTTCCTCTACAGTATGCTGATAGTATGTTTCTCCCTGCAGTATGTTCCTCTACAGTGGCCTGATAGTACCCCCCCAGTACGTTCTTCTACAGTATGTTGATAGTATGCCCCCCCCAGTACGTTCCTCTACAGTATGTTGATAGTACGCCACCCCAGTACGTTCCTCTACAGTATATTGATAGTATGCCCCCCCAGTACGTTCTCTCTACATTATGTTGATAGTGACCTCCCCAGTACGTTCCTCTACAGTACGTTGGTAGTACGCCTCCCAGTACGTTCCTCTACAGTATGTTGATAGTAAACCCCCCCCAGTACGTCTCCTCTACAGTATGCTGATAGTACACCCCCAGTACGTTCCTCTACAGTATGTTGATAGTAAACCCCCCAGTACGTTCCTCTACAGTATGCTGATAGTACACCCCCAGTACGTTCCTCCACAGTACGTTGATAGTACGCCCCCACCCAGTACGTTCCTCTACAGTATGTTGATAGTACACCCCCCACCCAGTACGTTCCTCTACATTATGTTGATAGTACACCCCCAGTACGTTCCTCTACAGTATGTTGATAGTATGCCCCCAGTACGTTCCTCTACAGTATGTTGATAGTACGCCCCCCAGTACGTTCCTCTACAGTATGTTGATAGTACACCCCCAGTACGTTCCTCTACAGTATGTTGATAGTATGCCCCCCAGTACGTTCCTCTACAGTATGTTGACAGTACGCCCCCCCAGTACGTTCCTCTACAGTATGTTGATAGTATGCCCCCAGTACGTTCCTCTACAGTATGTTGATAGTACCCCCCCCAGTACATTCCTCTACAGTATGTTGATAGTACACCCCCCAGTACGTTCCTCTACAGCATGTTGATAGTAACTCCCCCAAGTACGTTCCTCTACAGTATGTTGATAGTATGCCCCCCCCAGTACGTTCCTCTACAGTATGTTGATAGTACGCCCCCAGTACGTTCCTCTACAGTATGTTGATAGTACACCCCCCAGTACGTTCCTCTACAGCATGTTGATAGTACGCTCCTCTACAGTGGCCTGATAGTATGTTTCTCCCCCAGTACGTTCCTCTACAGTATGTTGATAGTATGTTTCTCCCCCAGTACGTTCCTCTACAGTATGTTGATAGTACCCCCCCCAGTACGTTCCTCTACAGTATGTTGATAGTACACCCCCCAGTACGTTCCTCTACAGTATGTTGATAGTATGCCCCCCAGTACGTTCCTCTACAGTATGTTGATAGTACGCCCCCCAGTACGTTCCTCTACAGCATGTTGATAGTATGCCCCCCCAGTACGTTCCTCTACAGTATGTTGATAGTACACCCCCCAGTACGTTCCTCTACAGTGGACTGATAGTACCTCTACAGTATGTTG
>NW_026280371.1:0-5517 GCF_023373465.1 Oncorhynchus keta | reverse complement strand
CATAACAAGCTGTTGGTTTACTGCAGAGACCAGCTCCTACAGTCTCTACAACTATAGTAACTAGACTCTCTATTAACTTAACAAGCTGTTGGTTTACTGCAGAGACCAGCTCCTAAAGTCTCTACAACTATAGTAACTAGACTCTCTATTAACTTAACAAGCTGTTGGTTTACTGCAGGAGACCAAAACTCCTACAGTCCTCTACAACTATAGTAACTAGACTCTCTATTAACCCAACAAGCTGTTGGTTCACAGAGACCAACTCCTGTAGTCTCTACAGCTATAGTAACTAGACTCTCTATTAACTTAACAAGCTGTTGGTTTTACTGCTGAGACCAGCTCCTACAGTCTCTACAGCTATAGTAACTGACTCTAGTCACATAACAAGCTATTGGTTTACTGGCTGAAACCAGCTCCTACAGTCTCTACAGCTATAGTAACTAGACTCTCTATTGGATGACAGATGATTCAATAAACAGGCAGGACCCAGTCGGTCTCATATGACACCACCCACCCACCCGTAAGTAGAGACAATCCCTACCTTTATCTGATAACCTGGTGGCAGGTAGTTGGAGGTGGCAGAGAGATGGAGTTGGCAGAAAGGAGGGAGAGGCAGAGAGAGGTGGGGGTTACAGAGAAAGGTGGAAGGTGTGAGAGAGAGGTGGAGGTGGCAGAGAGAGGTGGGTGGCAGAGAAAGGTGGGGGGTGGCGGAGAGGTGGAGTTAGAGAGGGGTGGGAGATGGCGGAGAGAGGTGGGGGGTGGCAGAGAGAGAGGATGTGGCAGAGAGTGATGGAGGTGGCAGAATAAGGTGGGGGTGGCAGAGAAAGGTGGGGGTGGCAGAATACAGGTGAGTGGCAGAGGTGGGGGTGGCAGAGAAAGGTGTAGGTGGCAGAGAAAGGTGGGAGCAGAGAAAGGTGGGAGTGGCAGAGAAGGTGGGAATGGCAGAGAAAGGTGGGAGTGGCAGAGAGGTGGGGTGGCAGAGAAAGGTGGGAGTGGCAGAGAGAGGTGGAGCGGAGAGAAGGTGGGGTAGCAGAGAGGTGAGTGGCAGAGAAGGTGGGGGTAGCAGAGAGGTGAGAGTGGCAGAGAGGTGGGGGTAGCAGAGAGGGTGAGTGGCAGAGAGAAATGGGGGTGGCAGAAAGGTGGAGGTGGCAGAGAAGGTGGAGGTGGCAGAGAGAGGTGGGAGTGGCAGAGAGGTGGGGGTAGCAGAGAGAGGTGGGGGTAGCAGAGAGTGAGAGTGGCAGAGAAGAGGTGGAGGTAGCAGAGAAAGGTGGGAGTGGCAGAAGGTGGGGGTAGCAGAGGTGAGAGTGGCAGAGAGGTGGGGGGGTCAGCAGAGAGAGGTGAGAGTGGCAGAGAGGGTGGGGTGGCAGAAAGAGTGGAGGTGAAAGGTGGAGGTGGCAGAGAGAGTGGAGGGGGCAGAGGTGGAGGTGGCAGAGGTGGAGGTGGCAGAGAGGGTGGAGGTGGCAGAGAGAGGTGGAGGTGGCAGAGAGAGGTGGAGGTGGCAGAGAAAGAGTGGAGGTGTGAGCAGAAAGGTGGAGGTGGAGGTGGCAGAGAGAGGTGGAGGTGGCAGAGAGAGAGGTGGAGGTGGCAGGAGGTGGAGGTGGCAGAGAAAGGTGGAGGTGGCAGAGAGAGGTGGAGGTGGCAGAGAGGTGGAGGTAGCAGAGAGAGGTGGAGGTGGCAGAAAGAGGTGGATGTGGCAGAGAGAGGTTCCTGCTATAGAAAAACAGTCAAGTAAATATCAAAAACCCTCAGAGGATTTATGTTCAGTGAATATGTTCAGTCAGACCGCTGTGATACAGTCTGGAATGGAACCAGTGTACCCCCAGGTTGGTCCTGGTTGGTAGATAGCACCATAGATAACATGGCTAATATAAAGGTCCTGGTTGGTAGATAGCACCATAGATAACATGGTTAATATAAAGGTCCTGGTTGATAGATAGCACCATAGATAACATGTTAATATAAGGTCCTGGTTGGTAGATAGCACCATAGATAACTAATATAAAGGTCCTGGTTGGTAGATAGCACCATAGATAACATGGCTAATATAAAGGTCCTGGTTGGTAGATAGCACCATAGATAACATGGTTAATATAAAGGTCCTGGTTGATAGATAGCACCATAGATAACATGGTTAATATAAAGGTCCTGGTTGGTAGATAGCACCATAGATAACATGGCTAATATAAAGGTCCTGGTTGGTAGATAGCACCATAGATAACATGGCTAATATAAAGGTCCTGGTTGGTAGATAGCACCATAGATAACATGGTTAATATAAAGGTCCTGGTTGGTAGATAGCACCATAGATAACATGGCTAATATAAAGGTCCTGGTTGGTAGATAGCACCATAGATAACATGGCTAATATAAAGGTCCTGGTTGGTAGATAGCACCATAGATAACATGGCTAATATAAAGGTCCTGGTTGGTAGATAGCACCATAGATAACATAATATAAAAGGTCCTGGTTGGTAGATATCACCATCGATAACATGGCTAATATAAAGGTCCTGGTTGATAGATAGCACCATAGATAACATGGCTAATATAAAGGTCCTGGTTGGTAGATAGCACCATAGATAACATGGTTCATATAAAGGTCCTGGTTGGTAGATAGCACCATAGATAACATGGTTAATATAAAGGTCCTGGTTGGCACCATAGATAACATGGTTAATATAAGGTCCTGGTTGAGATAATAGATAACATGGCTAATATAAAGGTCCTGGTTGGTAGATAGCACCATAGATAACATGGTTAATATAAAGGTCCTGGTTGATAGATAGATAAAGGTTAATATAAGGTCCTGGTTGGTAGATAGCACCATAGATAACATGGTTAATATAAAGGTCCTGGTTGGTAGATAGTACCATAGATAACATGGTTAATATAAAGGTCTGGTTGATAGATAGCACTTTCATAGATAACATGGCTAATATAAAGGTCCTGGTTGGTAGATAGCACCATAGATAACATGGCTAATATAAAGGTCCTGGTTGGTAGATAGCACCATAGATAACATGGCTAATATAAAGGTCCTGGTTGGTAGATAGCACCATAGATAACATGGCTAATATAAAAGGTCCTGGTTGGTAGATAGCACCATAGATAACATGGTTAATATAAGGTCCTGGTTGGTAGATAGCACCATAGATAACATGGTTAATATAAAGGTCCTGGTTGGTAGATAGCACCATAGATAACATGGTTAATATAAAGGTCCTGGTTGGTAGATAGCACCATAGATAACATGGTTAATATAAAGGTCCTGGTTGGTGATAGCACCATAGATAACATGGCTAATATAAAGGTCCTGGTTGGTAGATAGCACCATAGATAACATGGTTAATATAAAGGTCCTGGTTGGTAGATAGCACCATAGATAACATGGTTAATATAAAGGTCCTGGTTGGTAGATAGCACCATAGATAACATGGCTAATATAAAGGTCCTGGTTGGTAGATAGCACCATAGATAACATAAACATGGTTAATATAAAGGTCCTGGTTGGTAGATAGCACCATAGATAACATGGCTAATATAAAGGTCCTGGTTGGTAGATAGCACCATAGATAACATGGCTAATATAAAGGTCCTGGTTGATAGATAGCACCATAGATAACATGGCTAATATAAAGGTCCTGGTTGGTAGATAGCACCATAGATAACATGGTTCATATAAAGGTCCTGGTTGGTAGATAGCACCATAGATAACATGGTTAATATAAAGGTCCTGGTTGATAGATAGCACCATAGATAACATGGTTAATATAAAGGTCCTGGTTGATAGATAGCACCATAGATAACATGGCTAATATAAAGGTCCTGGTTGGTAGATAGCACCATAGATAACATGGTTAATATAAAGGTCCTGGTTGATAGATAGCACCATAGATAACATGGTTAATATAAAGGTCCTGGTTGGTAGATAGCACCATAGATAACATAAACATGGTTAATATAAGGTCCTGGTTGGTAGATAGTACCATAGATAACATGGTTAATATAAAGGTCCTGGTTGATAGATAGCACCATAGATAACATATAATATAAAGGTCCTGGTTGGTAGATAGCACCATAGAATAACATGGCTAATATAAAGGTCCTGGTTGGTAGATAGCACCATAGATAACATGGCTAATATAAAGGTCCTGGTTGGTAGATAACCATAGATAACATGGCTAATATAAAGGTCCTGGTTGGTAGATAGCACCATAGATAACATGGTTAATATAAAGGTCCTGGTTGGTAGATAGCACCATAGATAACATGGTTAATATAAGGGTCCTGGTTGTTAGATATGCACCATAGATAACATGGTTAATATAAAGGTCCTGGTTGGTAGATAGCACCATAGATAACATGGTTAATATAAGGTCCTGGTTGAGTAGATAGCACCATAGATAACATAAACTAATATAAAGGTCCTGGTTGGTAGATAGCACCATAGATAACATGGTTAATATAAAGGTCCTGGTTGGTAGATAGCACCATAGATAACATGGTTAATATAAGGTCCTGGTTGGTAGATAGCACCATAGATAACATAAGCTAATACTCAGGTCAGATAGCACCATAGATAACATAAACATGGTTAATATAAAGGTCCTGGTGGTAGATAGCACCTTAGATAACATAGTTAATATAAAGGTCCTGGTTGGTAGAAGCACCATAGATAACATAAACAAAGTTTATTTCAACAGGGGCAGGCATACGACAGGTCAAAGGCAGGCAAACGACAGGTCAAAGACAGGCATACGACAGGTCAAGAACAGGCATCGACCTTGGAGTCAAAAGACAGGCAGTCAAAGACAGGCAGACGACAGGTCAAAGACAGGCAGACGACAGGTCAAAGGAAAGCAGACGACAGGTCAGACAGGCGACAGGTCAAAGACAGACAGACGACAGGTCAGACAGACGACAGAGTCAAAGACAGGTCAAAGGAAAGCAGACGACAGTCAAAGACAGGCAGACGACAGGTCAGACAGACACAGGTCAAAGACAGGTCAAGGAAAGCAGACGACAGGTCAAGGAAGGCAGACGACAGGTCAAAGGCAGGCAGGAGTCAGTAGTCCAGAGAGAGGGTGCAAAAGGTCCAGAACAGCAGGCTCGCTCAGGGCAGAGCAGGCTCAGGGTCAGGGCAGGCAGGCTCAGGGTCACGGTCAGGGCAGGCAGAACGGTCAAAACCGGGAAGGACTAGAAAACAGGAGCAAGAACAGACAGGAGCATGGGAACAAACGCTGGTAGGTTTCATGAAACAAAACGAACTGGCAACAGACAAACAGAGAACACAGGTATAAATACACAGGGGATAATGGAGAAGATGGCCGACACTTGGAGGGGGGTGGAGACAAGCACAAAGACAGGTGAAACAGATCAGGGTGTGACAATTTCATGGAGCATCAGGAAGACTCTTATGACTGATACCTGTTGGGATACGTCCCCAATAGCACCGAGAGAGGTATTCAGAGAATAGCTGGTTTCTGTATTACAGTTCTACCAAGTATTCATACCAGG
>NW_026280370.1:0-556 GCF_023373465.1 Oncorhynchus keta | reverse complement strand
CTCTATTATATTATGACAGACCAGCTAGATCTACTGTCTCTATTATATTATGACAGACCAGCTAGATCTACTGTCTCTATTATATTATGACAGACCAGCTAGATCTACTGTCTCTATTATATTATGACAGACCAGCTAGATCTACTGTCTCTATTATATTATGACAGACCAGATAGATCTACTGTCTCTATTATATTACGACATTTCAGCTAGATTTACTGTCTCTGTTATATTATGACAGACCAGCTAGATCTACTGTCTCTAGTATATTATGACAGACCAGATAGATCTACTGTCTCTATTATATTACGACATTTCAGCTAGATCTACTGTCTCTATTATATTATGACAGACCAGATAGATCTACTGTCTCTATTGTATTATGACAGACCAGCTAGATCTAGTCTGCTAAATGACTTAAATGTAAATGTAAATCTACTATCTCAATTATATTATGACAGACCAGCTAGATCTACTGTCTCTATTATATTATGACAGACCAGCTAGATCTACTGTCTCTATTATATTATGTCAGACCAGCTAGATCTTGTGTCTC
>NW_026280369.1:0-3451 GCF_023373465.1 Oncorhynchus keta | reverse complement strand
TGTTATTGGTCAGATGCGACCTTTCTCAATAGCAAGGCTATGCTCACTGAGTCTGTACATAGTCAAACCTTTCCTTAATTTTGGGTCAGTCACAGTGGTCAGGTATTCTGTCGCTCTGTACTCTCTGTGTAGGGCCAAATAGCATTCTAGTTTGCTCTGTTTTTTTGTTAATTCTTTCCAATGTGTCAAGTAATTGTCTTTTTGTTTTCTCATGATTTGGTTGGGTCTAATTGTGCTGCTGTCCTGGGGCTCTGTGGGGTGTGTTTGTGAACAGGGCCCCAGGACCAGCTTGCTTAGGGGACTCTTCTCCAGGTTAATTTCTCTACAGGTGATGGCTTTGTTATGAAAGGTTTGGGAATCACTTCCTTTTAGGTGGTTGTAGAATTTAACGTCTCTTTTCTGGATTTTGATAATTAGTGGATATCGGCCTAATTCTGCTCTGCATGCATTATTTGGTGTTCTACGTTGTACACGGAGGATATTTTTGCAGAATTCTGCGTGCAGAGTCTCAATTTGGTGTTTGTCCCATTTTGTGAATTCTTGGTTGGTGAGCGGACCCCAGACCTCACAACCATAAAGGGCAATGGGCTCTATGACTGATTCAAGTATTTTTAGCCAGATCCTAATTGGTATGTTGAAATTTAGGTTCCTTTTGATGGCATAGAATGCCCTTCTTGCCTTCTCTCTCAGATCGTTCACAGCTTTGTGGAAGTTACCTGTGGCGCTGATGTTTAGGCCAAGGTATGTATAGTTTTTTTGTGTGCTCTAGGGCAACAGTGTCGAGATGGAATTTGTATTTGTGGTCCTGGCGACTGGACCTTTTTTGGAACACCATTATTTTGGTCTTACTGATACTTACTGTCAGGGCCCAGGTCTGACAGAATCTGTGCAGAAGATCTAGGTGCTGCTGTTGGCCCAACACTTGTTGTTTGTGTACATGGATTTTATAATGTCGTATGTTTTACCCCCAACACCACTTTCCATCAATTTGTATAGCAGATCCTCATGCCAGATTGAGTCGAAGGCTTTGAAATCAACAAATTTGTCTCCACTTTTGTGGATTGGGGTGATCAGTCCTTGGTTCCAAATATTGGGGAAGATGCCAGAGCTAAGGATGATGTTAAAGAGTTTTAGTACAGCCAATTGGAATTTGTTGTCTGTATATTTGATCATTTCATTGAGGATACCATCGACACCACAGGCCTTTTGGGTTGGAGGGTTTTATTTTGTCCTGTAACTCATTCAATGTAATTGGAGAATCCAGTGGGTTCTGGTAGTCTTTAATAGTTGATTCTAAGATCTGTATTTGATCATGTATATGTTTTTGCTCTTTTTGTTCTTTGTTATAGAACCAAAAAAGATTGGAGAAGTGGTTTATCCACACATCTCCATTTTGGATAGATAATTCTTCGTGTTGTTGTTTGTTTAGTGTTTTCCAATTTTCCCAGAAGTGGTTAGAGTCTATGGGATTCTTCAATTGCATTGAGCTGATTTCTGACATGCTGTTCCTTCTTTTTTTTTTTCCGTAGTGTGTTTCTGTATTGTTTTAGTGATTCACCATAGTGAAGGCGTAGACTCAGGTTTTCGGTCTCTATGTTTTTGGTTGGACAGGTTTCTCAATTTCTTTCTTAGATTTTTGCATTCCTCATCAAACCATTTGTCATTATTGTTAATTTTCTTCGGTTTTCTATTTGAGATTTTTAGATTTGATAGGGAAGCTGAGAGGTCAAATATACTGTTAAGATTTTCTACTGCCAAGTTTACACCTTCACTATTACAGTGGAACGTTTTACCCAGGAAATTGTCTAAAAGGGATTGAATTTGTTGTTGCCTAATTGTTTTTGGTAGGTTTCCAAACTGCATTCCTTCCACCTATAGCATTTCTTAATGTTACTGTTCCTTTGGCTTTGATGCCTCATGGTTGAGTATTGCTCTGTTTAAGTAGACTGTGATTTTGCTGTGGTCTGATAGGGGTGTTAGTGGACTGACTGAACGCTCTGAGAGATTCTGGGTTGAGGTCAGTGATAAAGTAGTCTGGCAGTACTACTGCCAAGAGATGAGCTATAGGTCTACCTACCATAGGAGTCCCCCTCGAAGCCTACCGTTGACTATGTACATACCCAGCGTGCGACAGAGCTGCAGGAGTTGTGACCCGTTTTTGTTGGTTATGTTGTCATAGTTGTGCCTAGGGGGCATATGTAGGGAGGATGCTGTCACCTCCAGGCAGATGTTTGTCCCCCTGTGTGCTGAGGGTGTCAGGTTCTTGTCCGGTTCTGGCATTTAGGTCGCCACAGACTAGTACATGTCCCTGGGCCTGGAAATGATTGATTTCGCCCTCCAGGATGGAGAAGCTGTCTTCATTAAAATATGGGGATTCTAGTGGGGGGATATAGGTAGCACACAGGAGGACATTTTTCTCTGTTAGGATAATTTCCTTTTGAATTTCTAGCCAAATGTAGAATGTTCCTGTTTTGATTAATTTAAATGGAGTGGGTTAGGTCTGCTCTATACCAAATTAGCATACCCCCTGAGTCCCTTCCCTGTTTCACACCTGGTAGTTTGGTGGATGTGACTACCAGCTCTCTGTAACCTAGAGGGCAACCAGTGGGTCCGTCTCCTCTATACCAGGTTTCTTGCAGGATGACAATGTCTGTATTACCGATTTCTTTGGTGAAGTCCGGGTTTCTGCTCTTTAGGCCAAAGGCAGATGACCTCAGGCCTTGGATATTCCAGGATGATATAGTGAAGGCTTTTTGTTCCATAGAATGTCCAATGTTGTTGGTCGTGTGGTTTGGCCTCAGGCCAGTAAGTGTGAGCAGAGCCTGCTGAGCATCTGGTACATGCTATTGGCTTGGGCGAGTGTGAGAGTGGGGGTTGGGACTGTTTGCCCGCTCACTACCTGGGCGTATGTGTGGCTTCCATGTTGAGGCCCTCTTTGCGGGGGTGGGGTGCATGGGGTGGGCAGGAGTGGCATAGGTCTGATCTGAGGGGGCCTAAATGGGGTGTGGGCATGGTTGACGTGGGGGTGTTGATTGGTTGGGGTGGGGGTGTGGATGTGTCTGGGTGTACTGTGGTCTGGATGTAATTCCTCTTGGCGTGGGTCCTCTATGTGTAGGTCCAGGGGGTCCTGCAGGTCTGGGAGGGTGTCTCGCTGGTCTGGGTGGAGAGTCTATTGATCTGTTGCTCCTGTGTGAAGTGTTGGGGATACGTTTGAGAGCGATGTCCTTTAGGGTCCTGGCAAAGGTGGGCACTGCTGCCTTGTAGAGGTGGACCTGGTCATAGAGGCTGTTCAAGTCAGGGTGGAGTGGTGGGCCAGGAAAAACATTTGGTTTTGAGGCACAGTCACAGGAAATACTTGCGTTTACCCGCTGTATTGTGGCAGGGTGGACGTCTTTTCGTGGTAGCAGGGTGGAGATAACCACTTGTGCGTTGGGGAAAGTCCCTCTCTCTC
>NW_026280368.1:0-1808 GCF_023373465.1 Oncorhynchus keta | reverse complement strand
GAGGAGGAGGAGGAGGTGTCTATATTAACTATGTGTTGTTGTGTATTACACTCACCAGTCCCCCAGGGGGCAGTAGTCCTGGGTGAGGAGGAGGAGGAGGTGTCTATATTAACTATGTGTTGTTGTGTATTACACTACACCAGTCCCCCAGGGGGCAGTAGTCCTGTGAGGAGGAGGAGGAGGTGTCTATATTAACTATGTGTTGTTGTGTATTACACCACCAGTCCCCCAGGGGGCAGTAGTCCTGTGAGGAGGAGGAGGAGGAGGTGTCTATATTAACTATGTGGTTGTGTATTACACCACCAGTCCCCAGGGGGCAGTAGTCCTGTGGGAGGAGGAGGAGGAGGTGTCTATATTAACTATGTGTTGTTGTGTATTACACCACCAGTCCCCCAGGGGCAGTAGTCCTGTGAGGAGGAGGAGGAGGAGGTGTCTATATTAACTATGTGTTGTTGTGTATTACACCACCAGTCCCCAGGGGGCAGTAGTCCTGTGAGGGAGGAGGAGGAGGAGGTGTCTATATTAACTATGTGTTGTTGTGTATTACACCACCAGTTCCCCAGGGGCAGTAGTCCTGTGAGGAGGAGGAGGAGGTAAATTATATTAACTATGTGTTGTTGTGTATTACACCACCAGCTCCCCAGGGCAGTAGTCCTGTGAGGAGGAGGAGGAGGAGGTGTCTATATTAACTGTGTTGTTGTGTATTACACTGACCAGTCCCCCCAGGGGAGGAGGAGGAGGTGTCTAGTGTTGTTGTGTATTACACCACCAGTCCCCCAGGGGCAGTAGTCCTGTGAGGAGGAGGAGGAGGTGTCTATATTAACTATGTGTTGTTGTGTATTACACCACCAGTCCCCCAGGGGCAGTAGTCCTGTGAGGAGGAGGAGGAGGTGTCTATATTAACTGTGTTGTTGTGTATTACACCACCCAGCCCCAGGGGGCCAGTAGTCCTGTGAGGAGGAGGAGGAGGTGTCTATATTAACTATGTGTTGTTGTGTATTACATCACCAGTCCCCCAGGGGCAGTAGTCCTGTGAGGAGGAGGAGGAGGTCTATATTAACTATGTGTTGTTGTGTATTACACCACCCAATTTTGGGGCAGTAGTCCTGTGAGAGGAGGAGGTGTCTATATTAACTATGTGTAAGTCCTCCAGGGGCAGTGTCCTGTGAGGAGGAGAGGAGGAGGTATTACATGTGTTGTTAGTGCATACCAGTCCCCAGGGGCAGAAGTAGTCCCTGTGAGGAGGAGGAGGAGGTGTCTATATTAACTATGTGTTGTTGTGTATTACACCACCCAGTCCCCCAGTAGTCCTGTGAGGAGGAGGAGGTGTCTATATTAACTGTGTTGTTGTGTAATACACCACCAGTCCCCCAGGGGGCAGTAGTCCTGTGAGGAGGAGGTGTCTATATTAACTGTGTTGTTGTGTATTACACCACCAGTCCCCCAGGGGGCAGTAGTCCTGTGAGGAGGAGGAGGAGGTGTCTATATTAACTGTGTTGTTGTGTATTACACCACCAGTCCCCCAGGGGGCAGTAGTCCTGTGAGGAGGAGGAGGAGGAGGTGTCTATATTAACTATGTGTTGTTGTGTATTACACTACCCATTTCAGGGGGCAGTAGTCCTGTGAGGAGGAGGAGGAGGTGTCTATATTAACTATGTGTTGTTGTGGTATTACAGCACCAAAGCCCCCAGGGGCAGTAGTCCTGGGTGTGTGGCGATGGATCAGAGGGCAGAGCAGAGCAGAGGAAGACTGTCGTTAAAACACTGGAGGAATACACCAATGACAGCTCGGCACCTGCTGACGGTCAC
>NW_026280367.1:0-15647 GCF_023373465.1 Oncorhynchus keta | reverse complement strand
GTTTTGGGTTATTGTCCTGCGCTGAAAGGTGAATTTGTCTCCCAGCGTCTGTTGGTTGCATCGAACCAGGTTATTGTCCTGCTGAAAGGTGAATTTTGTCTTCAGTACCGTTGAGCAGATCGGAACTGACAGTGTTGGCCGCTGTCCTGCTGAAAGGTGAATTTGTCTCAGCGTTCGTTGAAAGCAGACTGAACCAGGTTATTGTCCGTTGAGCGGTGAATTTGTCCTCAGCGTTCGTTGGAAAGCAGACTGAACCAGTTATGTTGTCCTGCTGAAAGGTGAATTTTAAGTGCAGTCTCAGTGCTCGTTGAAAGCAGACTGAACCAGGCCATTATCAGCTGAAAGGTGAATTTGTCCCTCCCAGCGTTCGTTGGGAAAGCTGGTGATCTCCTCCACTGAACCAGGTTATTGTCCGTTGAAAGGTGAATTTGTTCAGTGCGTTCGCCGAAGGCATCTCCATCATCACTCCGAAATCAGGTTACTGCCATAGCCAGAAACTTGCTGAAAGGTGAATTCTGTTTCAGTGCACCGTTGGAAAGCGATTGAACCAGGTTTTCTTCTCCTCTCTCTCTCTCTCTCTAGACTTTGCCTAGTTATTCCGTTCTTATCAAAAGCTCCCAGTCTTGCCGAGGACAAGCATATACATAATATGATGTAGTTAATATATTACTCATGATGAAGTATGAAGGGATTGAGTGATGTGTTGTGTTGATTTGAAACAAATATAACGTGCTTTTTTATTCATGATTTCTAAAGTTAGTTTTATTTAGTGCTCTTGTTGAAAATATCAGGATGTATGTTTTGGAATATTTTTGTCTGTATTAGGTTTCCTTCTTTTCACTCTGCCTATTAGGTTAGTATTGTGGAAAGTGGCACCATAATGGTAGTTGGATTCATCTCAGTTTCTTTCCTATCACATACATAATCTTTGTAACTGTTTAAACATTATTGGCTCATGGTGAAGCCTGATGTTTCTTCGCACTGAGTTAGGAAGTACGCCGCGCGGCAAGGCAAGGCGATGCACACTTAAACAACTACTGAGCGCTCAGAGAGTCATCAGTTTTGACTGGGCGTAGTTGTTACGCCATACAAAGCGTAATTCACAACATCATGCTCACTGGGACATTCACGTCGCGTTTTTCATCTACAATAAAAGTTCTCTGCTGGCCAGAGGTATACATTGGTACCAGGATTTACCGCTTTCTGAAATTCACTGATACATATGAGGGACACTCCACAGATACTCGTATGAGGGTGACAGAGATGAGGACCTACAGACACGTGTGTAGGAAGTACAGAGATGAGGGACCTTACAGATAATTGTGTGTGGGGGTACAGAGATGAGGGACCTTACAGATAATTGTATGTGTGGGGGTACAGAGATGAGGGACCTACAGATAATTGTATGTGTGGGGGGCACAGAGATGAGGGACCCTACAGATACTGTATGTGTGGGGTACAGAGATGAGGGACCTTACAGATAATTGTATGTGTGGGGTACAGAGATGAGGGACCTTACAGATATTGTGTGGGGTACAGAGATGAGGAACCTTGCAGATATGTTGTGGGGGTACAGAGATGAGGGACCTTACAGATAATTGTATGTGTGGGGGTACAGAGATGAGGGACCTTGCAGGTATGTGTGGGGTACAGAGATGAGGACCTTACAGTATGTGTGTGGGGGTACAGAGATGAGGGACCTTACAGATAATTGTATGTGTGGGGGTACAGAGATGAGGGACCTTACAGATAATTGTATGTGTGGGGGTACAGAGATGAGGGACCTTACAGATAATTGTATGTGTGGGGTACAGAGATGAGGGACCTTACAGATAATTGTATGTGTGGAAGTACAGAGATGAGGGACCTTACAGATAATTGAGTGCATAGTGTGAGGGCACAGAGATGAGGGATCCTACAGATAATGTATGTGTAGGGTACAGAGATGAGGGACCTAGCAGATAATTGTATGTGTGGGGGTACAGAGACGAGGGACCCAGATAATCAGGCGTGTGGGGGCACAGAGATGAGGGACCTTACAGATAATTGTATGTGTAAAGTACCAGAGATGAGGGACCCTACAGATACCCAGTGTGGGGGGTACAGAGATGAGGGACCTTACAGATAATTGCATGTAAACAGAGATGAGGACCTTACAGATAATTGTATGTGTAAAAGAGAGATGAGGGACCTTACAGATAATTGTATGTGTGGGGTACAGAGATGAGGGACCTTACAGATAATTGTATGTGTGGGGGTACAGAGATGAGGGACCTTACAGATAATTGTATGTGTGGGGGGTACATTGCAGAGATGAGGGACCTCTAAGATACCTCAGGCTGTGTGGGGTACAGAGATGAGGGACCTTACAGATAATTGTATGTGTGGGGTACAGAGATGAGGGACCTACAGATAATTGTATGTGTGGGGGTACAGATGAGGGACCTTACAGATATTGTATGTGTGGGGGGTACAGAGATGAGGGACCTTACAGTAATTGTATGTGGGGGTACAGAGATGAGGGGACCTACAGATAATGTATGTGGGGGTACAGAGATGAGGGACCCTACAGATAATTGTGTGGGGGGTACAGAGATGAGGGACCTACAGATAATTGTATGTAAAAAGAACAGATGAGGACCTACAGATAATTGTATGTGTGGGGGTACAGAGATGAGGGACCTTACAGATAATTGTATGTGTGGGAACAGAGATGAGGGACCTTGGCAGATAATTGTATGTGTAAAAAGACAGAGATGAGGGACCTTACAGATAATTGTATGTGTGGGGGGTGTGGAGATGAGGGACCTACAGAGATGAGGGGGCACAGAGATGAGGGACCCAGATAATTGTATGTGGGGGTACAGAGATGAGGGACCTTACAGATAATTGTATGTGTGGGGTACAGAGATGAGGGACTTCCAGATACTGTATGTGGGGGTACAGAGATGAGGGACCTTACAGATAATTGTATGTAAACAGAGATGAGGGACCTACAGATAATTGTATGTGTGGGGGTACAGAGATGAGGGACCTTACAGATAATTGTATGTGTGGGGGGTACAGAGATGAGGACCTTACAGATAATTGTATGTGTGGGTACAGAGATGAGGGACCTAATTGTATGTGTGGGTACAGATAATTGTATGATAATTGTGGGGGTACAGAGATGAGGACCTTACAGATAATTGTATGTGTGGGGGTACAGAGATGAGGGACCTACAGATAATTGTATGTGTGGGGTACAGATAATTGATATGTGTGGGGTACAGAGATGAGGGACCTTACAGATAATTGTATGTGTGGGGTACAGAGATGAGGACCTTACAGATAATTGTATGTGTGGGGGTACAGAGATGAGGGACCTTACAGATAATTGTATGTGTGGGTACAGAGATGAGGGACCTTACAGATAATTGTATGTGTGGGGTACAGAGATGAGGACCTTACAGATAATTGTATGTGTGGGGGTACAGAGATGAGGACCTTACAGATAATTGTATGTGTGGGGGTACAGAGATGAGGACCTTACAGATAATTGTATGTGTGGGTACAGAGATGAGGGACTCACAGATAATTGTATGTGGGGGTACAGAGATGAGGGACCCTTACAGATAATTGTATGTGTGGGGGTACAGAGATGAGGACCTTACAGATAATTGTATGTGTGGGGCACAGAGATGAGGGGGATAAGAGATGAGGACCTTACAGATAATTGTATGTGTGGGGGTACAGAGATGAGGACCTTACAGATAATTGTATGTGAGCTGAGGGACAGAGTATGTGGGGGTAGGGACCTTACAGATAATCAGGCGACAGAGATGAGGGACTTCAGATAATTGTGTGTGTGGGGGGTACAGAGATGAGGACCTTAGCAGATAATTGTATGTGTGGGGTACAGAGATGAGGACCTTACAGATAATTGTATGTGTGGGGTACAGAGATGAGGGACCTTACAGATAATTGTATGTGTGGGGTACAGAGATGAGGGACCTTACAGATAATTGTATGTGTGGGGGTACAGAGATGAGGACCTTACAGATAATTGTATGTGTGGGGGGTACAGAGATGAGGACCTTACAGATAATTGTATGTGGGGTACAGAGATGAGGGACCTTACAGATAATTGTATGTGGGGTACAGAGATGAGGGACCTTACAGATAATTGTATGTGTGGGGGTACAGAGATGAGAGGACCTTACAGATAATTGTATGTGTGGGGTACAGAGATGAGGGACCTTACAGATAATTGTATGTGTGGGGGTACAGATGAGGGACCTTACAGATAATTGTATGTGTGGGGTATGAGGACCTTACAGATAATTGTATGTGTGGGGTACAGAGATGAGGACCTTACAGATAATTGTATGTGTGGGCACAGAGATGAGGACCTTACAGATAATTGTATGTGTGGGGGTACAGAGATGAGGACCTTACAGATAATTGTATGTGTGGGGTACAGAGATGAGGACCTTACAGATAATTATGTGTGGGGGCACAGAGATGAGGACCTTACAGATAATTGTATGTGTGGAGGGACCTTACAGATAGATGTGTGGGGTACAGAGATGAGGGAATACAGATAATTAAAAGGGGTAGAGATGAGGGACATTACAGATAATTATGCTGTGTGGGGGTACAGAGATGAGGACCTTACAGATAATTGTATGTGTGGGGTACAGAGATGAGGACCTTACAGATAATTGTATGTGTGGGGGCAGAGATGAGGACCTTACAGGATAACTGTATGTGGGGGTACAGAGATGAGGGACCTGAGATACAGAGAGATGAGGGACCTTACAGATAATTGTATGTGGGGCACAGAGACGAGGGACCTATAGATAATTGTATGTGTGGGGGCACAGAGATGAGGGACCTTACAGATAATTGTATGTGTTGGGTAACAGATGAGGACCTTACAGATAATTGTATGAGGATGAGGACCTTACAGGGTACAGAGATGAGGGACCTTACAGACAGAGATGAGGGACCTTACAGATAATTGTATGTGGGGGTACAGAGATGAGGACCTTACAGATAATTGTATGTGTGGAATGTACAGAGATGAGGGACCTTACAGATAATTGTATGTGTGGGGGTACAGAGATGAGGACCTTACAGATAATTGTATGTTACAGAGATGAGGGACCTTACAGATAATTGTATGGGTACAGAGATGAGGGACCTTACAGATAATTGTATGTGTGGGGTACAGAGATGAGGACCTTACAGATAATTGTATGTGTAGGGTACAGAGATGAGGACCTTGCAGATAATTGTATGTGTGGGAGTACAGAGATGAGGGACCTTGCAGATAATTGTATGTGTGGGGTACAGAGATGAGGGACCTTACAGATAATTGTATGTGTGTGGTACAGAGATGAGGGACCTTACAGATAATTATGTGTGGGGTACAGAGATGAGGACCTTACAGATAATTATGTGTGGGAGTACAGAGATGAGGGACCTTACAGATAATTGTATGTGTGGGGGTACAGAGATATTACGAATGGTGTATGGGTACAGAGATGAGGACCTTACAGATAATTATGTGTGAGTACAGAGATGAGGGACCCTTACAGATAATTGTATGTGTAGGGTACAGAGATGAGGACCTTACAGATAATTGTATGTGTGGGGTACAGAGATGAGGACCTTACAGATAATTATGTGTGGGTACGAGATGAGGACCTTACAGATAATTGTATGTGTGGGGTACAGAATGAGGACCTTACAGATAATTGTATGTGGGGAGTACAGAGATGAGGACCTTGCAGATAATTGTATGTGTGGGGGTACAGAGATGAGGACCTTACAGATAATTGTATGTGTGGGGTACAGAGATGAGGACCTTACAGATAATTGTATGTGTGGGGGTACAGAGATGAGGACCTTACAGATAATTGTATGTGTGGGGCACAGAGATGAGGACCTTGCAGATAATTGTATGTGTGGGGTACAGAGATGAGGGACCTTACAGATAATTGTATGTGTGGGGGTACAGAGATGAGGACATTACAGATAATTGTATGTGTGGGGGTACAGAGATGAGGACCACAGATAATTGTATGTGTGGGGGTACAGAGATGAGGGACCTTACAGATAATTGTATGTGTGGGGTACAGGATGAGGACCTTACAGATAATTGTATGTGTGGGGTACAGAGATGAGGACATTACAGATAATTGTATGTGTGGGGTACAGAGATGAGGACATTACAGATAATTGTATGTGTGGGGTACAGAGATGAGGACATTACAGATAATTGTATGTGTGGGGTACAGAGATGAGGGACCTTACAGATAATTGTATGTGTGGGAATTTGAGATGAGAGGGACCTTACAGATAATTGTATGTGTTAGGTACAGAGATGAGGGACCTTACAGATAATTGTATGTGTGGGGTACAGAGATGAGGGACCTTACAGATAATTGTATGTGTGGGGTACAGAGATGAGGGACCTTACAGATAATTGTATGTGTGGGGTACAGAGATGAGGGACCTTACAGATAATTGTATGTGTGGGGGTACAGAGATGAGGGACCTTACAGATAATTGTATGTGTGGGGTACAGAGATGAGGGACCTTACAGATAATTGTATGTGTGGGGTACAGAGATGAGGGACCTTACAGATAATTGTATGTGTGGGGGTACAGAGATGAGGGACCTTACAGATAATTGTATGTGTGGGGTACAGAGATGAGGGACCTTACAGATAATTGTATGTGTGGGGTACAGAGATGAGGGACCTTACAGATAATTGTATGTGTGGGTACAGAGATGAGGGACCTTACAGATAATTGTATGTGTGGGGTACAGAGATGAGGGACCTTACAGATAATTGTATGTGTGGGGTACAGAGATGAGGGACCTTACAGATAATTGTATGTGTGGGGTACAGAGATGAGGGACCTTACAGATAATTGTATGTGTGGGGTACAGAGATGAGGGACCTTACAGATAATTGTATGTGTGGGGTACAGAGATGAGGGACCTTACAGATATTGTATGTGTGGGTTACAGAGATGAGGGACCTTACAGATAATTGTATGTGTGGGGTACAGAGATGAGGGACCTTACAGATAATTGTATGTGTGGGTTACAGAGATGAGGACCTTACAGATAATTGTATGTGTGGGGTACAGAGATGAGGGACCTTACAGATAATTGTATGTGTGGGGGTACAGAGATGAGGGACCTTACAGATAATTGTATGTGTGGGGGTACGAGAGATGAGGGACCTTACAGATAATTGTATGTGTGTGGGTACAGAGATGAGGGACCTTACAGATAATTGTATGTGTGTGGGTACAGAGATGAGGGACCTTACAGATATTGTATGTGTGGGTTACAGAGATGAGGACCTTACAGATATTGTATGTGTGGGTTACAGAGATGAGGGACCTTACAGATATTGTATGTGTGGGTTACAGAGATGAGGGACCTTACAGATATTGTATGTGTGGGTTACAGAGATGAGGGACCTTACAGATATTGTATGTGTGAGGTACAGAGATGAGGACCTTACAGATATTGTATGTGTGGGTTACAGAGATGAGGGACCTTACAGATATTGTATGTGTGGGGTACAGAGATGAGGGACCTTACAGATACTTGTATGTGTGGGTTACAGAGATGAGGAAAATCTACTTATTATGTGACTTGTTAAGCACATTTTTACTCCTGAAATGATTTAGGCACGCTATAACAAAGGGGTTGAATATGGATTCAAGACATTTCAGCTTTTCATTTTTTATTAATTTGTAACAAAAAATATAGAAAAACATATTTCCATTTTGATGTTTGAAGGCACCGTGTATATACACTACATGGCCAAAAGTATGTGGACACCTGCTCATCAAACATCTAATTCCAAAATCATGGGTATTAATATGGAGATGGTCCCTCCTTTGTTGCTATAACAACCTCCACTCTTCTGGGAAGGCTTTGCTATAGATGTTGAAACATTGCTGCTATAACAGCCTTCACTCTTCTGGGAAGGCTTTGCTATAGATGTTTGAAACATTGCTGCTATAACAGCCTTCACTCTTCTCGGAGAAGGCTTTCCACTGAGATGTTGGAACATTGCTGCTATAACCGCCTCCACTCTTCTGGGAAGGCTTTCCACTAGATGTTGGAACATTGCTCTGCGTGAACAGCATCAGCCACAAGAGCATTAGTGAAGTCGGGCACTGATGTTGGGCGATTAGGTCTGGCTCGCAGTCGGCGTTCCAATTCATCCCAAAGGTGTTTGACGGGGTTGATTGTGGTCAGGGCTTTGTGCAGGCCAGTCAAGTTCTTCCACAATGATCTCGACAAACCATTTCTGTACGGCCCTTGCTTTGTGCACAGGGGACATTATCATGCTGAAACAGGGAAAGGGTCTTCCCAAACTGTTGCCACACAATTGGAAGCACAGAATCGTCTATAATGTCATTGTATTCTATAGCTTTAAGATTTCCCTTCACTGGAACCTTTGGGACCCTAGCCTGAACCACGAAAAACAGCCCCAGATCGCGACACTGACAGCTAGTTGATAGGAAGGAACTGACAGCTGACGATAGGGAGGACACTAGCCTGATAGGGAGGACACTGACAGCTAGTTGATAGGAAGGGAACTGACAGCTAGCTGATAGGGAGGACACTGACAGCTAGCAGATAGGAAGGGAACTGACAGCTAGCCGATAGGGAGGACACTGACAGCTAGCCGATAGGGAGGACACTGACAGCTAGTTGATAGAAGGGAAACCGATAATAGCTGATAGGGGGAGGACACTGACAGCTAAGAGGAAGGGAACTGACAGCTGCTGATAGGGAGGACACTGACAGCTAGCCGATAGGGAGGACACTGACAGCTAGTTGATAGGAAGGGAACTGGGACAGCTAGCCGATAGGGAGGACACTGACAGTTGATAGGAAGGGAACTGACAGCTAGCTGATAGGGAGGACACTGGACAGCTAGTTGATAGGAAGGGGAACTGACAGCTAGTTGATAGGAAGGGAACTGACAGCTAGCCGATAGGGAGGACACTGACAGCTAGTTGATAGGAAGGAAACTGACAGCTAGCCGATAGGAGGACACTGACAGCTAGTGATAGGGGAGGAGCACTGACAGCTACCAGAGGACACTGACAGCTAGCTGATAGGGAGGACACTGACAGCCAGCTGATAGGAGGACACTGACAGCCAGCCGATAGGGAGGACACTGACAGCTAGCTGATAGGGAGGACACTGACAGCCAGCTGATAGAGAGGACACTGACAGCTAGCCGATAGGAGACAATGACAGCTAGCTGATAGAGGACACTGGGACAGCCAGCCGATAGGAGGACACTGACAGCCAGCTGATAGGGAGGACACTGACAGCTAGCTGATAGGGGAGGACACTGACAGCTGGCCGATAGGAGGACACTGACAGCTAGCCGATAGGGAGGACATGACAGCTGCCGATAGGGAGGACACTGACAGCCAGCCGATAGGGAGGAGGACACCGATGACACTGACAGCTAGCACTGACAGCCAGCTGATAGGAGGACACTGACAGCTAGCTGATAGGGAGACACTGACAGCTAGCCGATAGGGAGGACACTGACAGCTAGCCGATAGGAGGACACTGACAGCTAGCTGATAGGGAGGACACTGACAGCTAGCCGATAGTGGGAGGACACTGACAGCTGGCTGATAGGAGGACACTTTCTTTATCAAAAGTGTTAAAACAAAAATGTTGGGCTGATGAGAAAATGATGGGCTGGCTAGCAAACACTGCCAGGGTAGAGATTTACATATGTGTTGGTGTGATTTCATGTGATGCTATGTATGCTATGTTTGTTCTACTCACCCGTATCCAGCCAGAAAGCCCAGACTAGGAGGGCTGACCTGATCGCTGAAGACATAGAGCTCCAGCCCAGCGTTGTACAGATTCTTGGGGCTACGAGCGTTGATGTTTCCCGGTTCGTCTGGTTCACGTTCCACCACTCTGGACCCCCTCTGAGTCATTATGTAAACGCTCTAATGCCAAAGTGATGGATACTTCCTCTGGAGGAATAAGAATAGAATGGAATATAATACCATTGTGTTTTTAATGTTCATAAAACACGTCTATAAGACAATGAGTAGAATAAGAAAAACATTAGACCACACAAATGTGGAAAGGTGCCTTTTGGCTTTAAAATAACACGATTGACAAAAAAATACAGCTCGATTCTAGCGATTTTAAATTTAAAGGTCATTTCCACTGAGCGTTTACCGTGAATGCAGTCTCCATAAACGCGGAGCATTGCTTTAAATTGCACTATAGCGCAGAACGTCCACGATACGGATTCAAGCCCTACGCTATAACACTACCGACAACAAGCAAATAATACAATAAAGACAAGATGATTGACAAACTAAGTCGCTCTGGATAAGAGCGTCTAATGACTTAAATGTAAATAAATGTAACTAACAACATACAACATAACCATCATGAAAGTCAGATATAAAGATAAGTGTTGGGAACTAATATCTTGTTTTTTAAAATGTATTTTCATTGTGTATTTGTGTAAAAGTGTATTGAGATGTTTAAATGCGCTTTACCCGTAGACAGCTGCTCTATGGGTTTGGCCTCAGAGTCAGTCGGGGCTCGGAGATACCGTTGGAAGCCATGTTTTATCACCCTGGCAACAGAGGAATGCGTGAGGCTGTTACTAACATCCGGGAAAGGGAAAACAGTCACTAATATTCAGATTAGTTTTAACATAAAAACAGTTCGATTATTTTGTTGTTGTTTTGAATTGTTTAATTGACAAATCCATGAATTAAAAGTACACTCACACCCAGTCTTTCTGGTCCCATTGAGCAGAAGGAATAGCTCCAGCTTGGTCTTATCATCCAGAAACATCACCTTCTTCCCTGTAGAAAACTCAGCCTTCGCTCCCAGAGTCGGGTTCCTGTTTCAGACAATACACAACATCTAGAATCTTGGCCTGATCATTCCGCTGCATACATAGTCTGACTTGGCCATAATTTGTATTTTTATTTATTAAGGATCCCCATTAGTTCCTGCCAAGGCAGTAGCTGCTCTTCCTGGGCTTTATCATGGATCCCATTAGTTCCTCAGCTAAGGCAGTAGCTGCCTTTCCTGGGCTTTATCATGGATCCCCATTAGTTCCTGTCAAGACAGCAGCTACTCTTCCTGGGCTTTATCATGGATCCCCATTAGTTCCTGGCAAGGCAGCAGCTACTCTTCCTGGGGTTTATTATGGATCCCCATTAGTTCCTGCCAAGGCAGCAGCTACTATTCCTGGGGTTTATTACGTATCCCCATTAGTTCCTGGCAAGGCAGCAGCTACTCTTCCTGGGGTTTATTATGGATCCCCATTAATTCCTGGCAAGGCAGCAGCTACTCTTCCTGGGGTTTATTATGGATCCCCATTAGTTCCTGGCAAGGCAGCAGCTACTATTCCTGGGGTTTATTATGGATCCCCATTAGTTCCTGTCAAGGCAGCAGCTACTCTTCCTGGGGTTTATTATGGATCCCCATTAGTTCCTGCCAAGGCAGCAGCTACTCTTCCTGGGGTTTATTATGGATCCCCATTAGTTCCTGTCAAGGCAGCAGCTACTATTCCTGGGGTTTATTATGGATCCCCATTAGTTCCTGTCAAGGCAGCAGCTACTCTTCCTGGGGTTTATTATGGATCCCCATTAGTTCCTGCCAAGGCAGCAGCTACTCTTCCTGGGGTTTATTATGGATCCCCATTAGTTCCTGTCAAGGCAGCAGCTACTCTTCCTGGGGTTTATTATGGATCCCCATTAGTTCCTGTCAAGGCAGCAGCTACTCTTCCTGGGGTTTATTATGGATCCCCATTAGTTCCTGCCAAGGAAGCGGCTACTCTTCCTGGGGTTTATTATGGATCCCCATTAGTTCCTGCCAAGGCAGCAGCTACTCTTCCTGGGGTTTATTATGGATCCCCATTAGTTCCTGCCAAGGCAGCAGCTACTCTTCCTGGGGTTTATTATGGATCCCCATTAGTTACCTGCCAAGGCAGAAGCTACTCTACCTGGGGTTTATTATGGATGAGCATTAGTTCCTGCCGAGACAGCAGCTACTCTACCTGGGGTTTATTATGGATGAGCATTAGTTCCTGCCGAGACAGCAGCTACTCTACCTGGGGTTTATTATGGATCCCCATTAGTTCCTGCCAAGGTAGCAGCTACTCTTCCTGGGGTTTATTATGGATCCCAATTAGTTCCTGTCAAGGAAGCGGCTACTCTTCCTGGGGTTTATTAAGGATCCCCATTAGTTCCTGCCAAGACAGCAGCTACTCTTCCTGGGGTTCATTAAGGATCCCCATTAGTTCCTGCCAAGGAAGCGGCTACTCTTCCTGGGGTTTATTATGGATCCCCATTAGTTCCTGCCAAGGAAGCGGCTACTCTTCCTGGGGTTTATTAAGGATCCCCATTAGTTCCTGCCAAGGAAGCGGCTACTCTTCCTGGGGTTTATTATGGATCCCCATTAGTTCCTGTCAAGGAAGCGGCTACTCTTCCTGGGGTTTATTAAGGATCCCCATTAGTTCCTGCCAAGACAGCAGCTACTCTTCCTGGGGTTTATTATGGATCCCCATTAGTTCCTGCCAAGGAAGCGGCTACTCTTCCTGGGGTTTATTATGGATCCCCATTAGTTCCTGTCAAGGCAGCAGCTACTCTTCCTGGGGTTTATTATGGATCCCCATTAGTTCCTGCCAAGGAAGCGGCTACTCTTCCTGGGGTTTATTATGGATCCCCATTAGTTCCTGCCAAGGAAGCGGCTACTCTTCCTGGGGTTTATTATGGATCCCCATTAGTTCCTGCCAAGGCAGCAGCTACTCTTCCTGGGGTTTATTATGGATCCCCATTAGTTCCTGCCAAGGAAGCGGCTACTCTTCCTGGGGTTTATTATGGATCCCCATTAGTTCCTGCCAAGGAAGCGGCTACTCTTCCTGGGGTTTATTATGGATCCCCATTAGTTCCTGCCAAGGAAGCGGCTACTCTTCCTGGGGTTTATTATGGATCCCCATTAGTTCCTGCCAAGGAAGCGGCTACTCTTCCTGGGGTTTATTATGGATCCCCATTAGTTCCTGGCAAGGAAGCGGCTACTCTTCCTGGGGTTTATTATGGATCCCCATTAGTTCCTGCCAAGGAAGCGGCTACTCTTCCTGGGGTTTATTATGGATCCCCATTAGTTCCTGCCAAGGAAGCGGCTACTCTTCCTGGGGTTTATTATGGATCCCCATTAGTTCCTGCCAAGGAAGCGGCTACTCTTCCTGGGGTTTATTATGGATCCCCATTAGTTCCTGCCAAGGAAGCGGCTACTCTTCCTGGGGTTTATTATGGATCCCCATTAGTTCCTGCCAAGGCAGCGGCTACTCTTCCTGGGGTTTATTATGGATCCCCATTAGTTCCTGTCAAGGCAGCAGCTACTCTTCCTGGGGTTTATTATGGATCCCCATTAGTTCCTGCCAAGGAAGCAGCTACTCTTCCTGGGGTTTATTATGGATCCCCATTAGTTCCTGCCAAGGCAGCAGCTACTCTTCCTGGGGTTTATTATGGATCCCCATTAGTTCCTGTCAAGGCAGCAGCTACTCTTCCTGGGGTTTATTATGGATCCCCATTAGTTCCTGCCAAGGCAGCGGCTACTCTTCCTGGGGTTTATTATGGATCCCCATTAGTTCCTGTCAAGGCAGCAGCTACTCTTCCTGGGGTTTATTATGGATCCCCATTAGTTCCTGCCAAGGAAGCGGCTACTCTTCCTGGGGTTTATTATGGATCCCCATTAGTTCCTGCCAAGGAAGCGGCTACTCTTCCTGGGGTTTATTATGGATCCCCATTAGTTCCTGTCAAGGCAGCGGCTACTCTTCCTGGGGTTTATTATGGATCCCCATTAGTTCCTGCCAAGGAAGCGGCTACTCTTCCTGGGGTTTATTATGGATCCTCATTAGTTCCTGGCAAGGAAGCGGCTACTCTTCCTGGGGTTTATTATGGATCCCCATTAGTTCCTGCCAAGGAAGCGGCTACTCTTCCTGGGGTTTATTATGGATCCCCATTAGTTCCTGCCAAGGAAGCGGCTACTCTTCCTGGGGTTTATTATGGATCCCCATTAGTTCCTGCCAAGGAAGCCGGCTACTCTTCCTGGGGTTTATTATGGATCCCCATTAGTTCCTGCCAAGGCAGCAGCTACTCTTCCTGGGGTTTATTATGGATCCCCATTAGTTCCTGCCAAGGCAGCAGCTACTCTTCCTGGGGTTTATTATGGATCCCCATTAGTTCCTGCCAAGGCAGCAGCTACTCTTCCTGGGGTTTATTATGGATCCCCATTAGTTCCTGCCAAGGCAGCAGCTACTCTTCCTGGGGTTTATTATGGATCCCCATTAGTTCCTGCCAAGGCAGCAGCTACTCTTCCTGGGGTTTATTATGGATCCCCATTAGTTCCTGCCAAGGCAGCAGCTACTCTTCCTGGGGTTTATTATGGATCCCCATTAGTTCCTGCCAAGGCAGCAGCTACTCTTCCTGGGGTTTATTATGGATCCCCATTAGTTCCTGCCAAGGCAGCAGCTACTCTTCCTGGGGTTTATTATGGATCCCCATTAGTTCCTGCCAAGGAAGCGGCTACTCTTCCTGGGGTTTATTATGGATCCCCATTAGTTCCTGCCAAGGCAGCAGCTACTCTTCCTGGGGTTTATTATGGATCCCCATTAGTTCCTGCCAAGGCAGCAGCTACTCTTCCTGGGGTTTATTATGGATCCCCATTAGTTCCTGCCAAGGCAGCAGCTACTCTTCCTGGGGTTTATTATGGATCCCCATTAGTTCCTGCCAAGGCAGCAGCTACTCTTCCTGGGGTTTATTATGGATCCCCATTAGTTCCTGCCAAGGAAGCGGCTACTCTTCCTGGGGTTTATTATGGATCCCCATTAGTTCCTGCCAAGGAAGTGGCTACTCTTCCTGGGGCCCAGCAAGAACAAAAACACATTAAGGCATTGTATTCTTCCATACTATAAAAAGAATGCCACGGAACTCTAAGCAAATCTTGTCTGCTAAATGAACAAGTGTTGCCTCACAGGCATATGGCATAGCTTTCAGATTAGGGGCATAAATAAGGACAACTCAGAGCATCTGTTCATCTGAAATAGACTACTCGTGAGGCCTCGCGCCTCGGCCGGCTCGACAGCCCCCGCGCCTCGGCCGGCTCGACAGTCTCCCGCGCCGGCCGGCCCGACAGTCCCGCGCCCCGGCCGGCTCGACAGTCTCCCGCGCCGGCCGGCTCGACAGTCCCCGCGCCTCGGCCGGCTCGACGGACTCCCGCGACTCGGCCAGTTCGTCAGTCTCCCACAGACTGCCCAGTTCGTCAGGTTCTCCCGCACCTCGGCCGGCTCGTCAGGCTCCTGCGCCTCAGCCGGTTTGTGAGGCTCTCGCGCTCGGCCCAGTTCGTCAGGCTCCCGCACCTCAGCTGAAGTGACCAGCCCATTACTGGTCCTCGGGACCGTCCCTCTGGTCAGCGTCCTGCGGTTGGAGCTGCGCATCAGGGAGGGGGTACTGACACGGTGCTCAAGGTCGTCAGGCTGCACATTATTAGGCACACCTGTCACCATCGTTACACGATCAGCTCCTCATCAGACTCACCTGGACTCAATCAC